>NC_091284.1:651596301-651896301 GCF_032444005.1 Ranitomeya imitator | reverse complement strand
GTGAAACTGGTAAATGTCAAAGCAGCGCGTCGTTATTGGATGTTCACGGTCAGGGACAAGTCGCTTCCTTGTCCTCTTCAGCAAAAACAACAACAGAGAAGAATGCAGCAGGCGACACAACGGGTTACTCCATGGAGCTCTTTACACATACCGTCCCTGGCTTAGAAAGTGAAGCAGTTAACAGTCCATGCCCATTACAAGTTGAATCTGACATGGAGTGCACTGATGCACAGCCACAGCCAGACTACTATGCTGGTCCTTTGACTCAGACCACAACATTGCCCTCGCAGGGTAATGATCAAGAATCAGACCCTGATGAGACTATGTTGCCCCATCACGAACTCTATACCACCGACCGACACGGTGACACAGACGAAGTTGCACACGAGCTACAAGAAGACTTAATAGATGACCCAGTTCTTGACCCCGATTGGCAGCCATTGGGGGAACAGGGTGCAGGCGGCAGCAGTTCTGAAGCGGAGGAGGAGGGGCCGCAGCAGGCATCAACATCGCAACAGGTTCCATCTGCCGGGCCCGTATCTTGCCCAAAACGCGTGGCAAAGCCAAAACCTGTTGGAGGACAGCGTGGCCATCTGGTTAAAGCTCAGTCTGCAATGCCTGAAAAGGTATCCGATGCTAGAAAGAGTGCAGTCTGGCATTTTTTTAAACAACATCCAATTGATCAGCGCAAAGTCATCTGTCAAAAATGTTCAACTACCTTAAGCAGAGGACAGAATCTGAAAAGTCTCAATACAAGTTGCATGCATAGACATTTAACCACCATGCATTTGCAAGCCTGGACTAACTACCAAACGTCCCTTAAGGTTGTAGCACCCTCGGCCAATGAAGCTAGTCAGCAACGCAACATCCCTTCCGGCAGTGTAGGGCCACCATTTTCCGCACCACCTGCAGTATCTGTGCAGGTTTCTTTGCCAGGCCAAAGCAGTCAGGGTCAGGGAATCACCAGTTTCGTAGTAGGAAACACTGCATCTAGGGCACCGGCGGCAACAATACCATCTCCCACCGTCTCTCAGTCTGCCATGTCCACCGGCACCCCCGCTAGTTCCACGATCTCCAGCTCTCCAGTCCAGCTCACCCTACATGAGACTATGGTTAGAAAAAGGAAGTACTTAGCCTCGCATCCGCGTACACAGGGTTTGAACGCACACATAGCTAGACTAATCTCGTTAGAGATGATGCCCTACCGGTTAGTTGAAAGCGAAGCTTTCAAAGCCCTGATGGACTACGCTGTACCACGCTACGAGCTACCCAGTCGACACTTTTTTTCCAGAAAAGCCATCCCAGCCCTCCACCAGCATGTTAAAGAGCGCATCGTCCATGCACTCAGGCAATCTGTGAGCACAAAGGTGCACCTGACAACAGATGCATGGACCAGTAGGCATGGCCAGGGACGTTACGTGTCCATCACGGCACACTGGGTAAATGTGGTGGATGCAGGGTCCACAGGGGACAGCAAGTTTGGGACAGTTCTGCCTAGCCCACGGTCTAGGAAACAATTGGCTGTAGCCGTTCGCACCCCCTCCTCCTCCTCTTCGTCCTCCTGCAGAAGCGAGAGCTCGTCCACAGACCGCAGTCGCACAACCACTCCATCCGCAGCTGCCACTGTTGCACACCAGGTCTCCCATTGTGGGGCAGCTACTGGCAAACGTCAGCAGGCTGTATTGGCTATGAAGTGTTTGGGCGACAACAGACACACCGCGGAAGTTCTGTCCGAGTTCTTGCAGAAAGAAATGCAGTCGTGGCTGGGCACTGTAGATCTTGAGGCAGGCAAGGTAGTGAGTGATAACGGAAGGAATTTCATGGCTGCCATCTCCCTTTCCCAACTGAAACACATTCCTTGCCTGGCTCACACCTTAAACCTGGTGGTGCAGTGCTTCCTGAAAAGTTATCTGGGGTTATCCGACCTGCTCCTCAAAGTGCGTGGACTTTGCTCACATATCCGCCGTTCGCCCGTACACTCCAGCCGTATGCAGACCTATCAGCGTTCTTTGAACCTTCCCCAGCATCGCCTAATCATAGACGTTGCAACAAGGTGGAACTCAACACTGCACATGCTTCAGAGACTGTGCGAACAGAGGCGGGCTGTTATGTTTTTGTGGGAGGATACACATACACGGGCAGGCAGTAGGATGGCAGACATGGAGTTGTCAGGTGTGCAGTGGTCGAAGATTCAAGACATGTGTCAAGTCCTTCAGTGTTTTGAGGAATGCACACGGCTGGTTAGTGCAGACAACGCCATAATAAGCATGAGCATCCCCCTAATGCGTCTGCTGATGCAAAGTTTGACGCACATAAAGGATCAGGCGTCTGCAGCTGAGGAAGAGGAAAGCCTTGATGACAGTCAGCCATTGTCTGGCCAGGGCAGTGTACAGGACGAGTTAGCGGGCGAAGAGGAGGAGGAGGACGAGGAGGATGATGGGGATGATTATATTTTTAATGAGGAAGCTTTTCCGGGGCCACTGGAAATTGGTGGCGTGGCAAGGCCGGGTTCTGGTTTTTGGAGGGACACAAGTGACGTGGATTTGCCTGAAACTGCCCCTCAACCAAGCACAACCGCAGATTTGAGAACTGGAACTTTGGCCCACATGGCGGATTATGCCTTACGTATCCTCAAAAGGGACACACGCATAACTAAAATGATGAATGATGACGATTACTGGTTGGCCTGCCTCCTTGATCCTCGCTATAAAGGCAAATTGCAAAATATAATGCCACATGAGAACTTGGAACTAATATTAGCAACCAAACAATCAACTCTTGTTGACCGTTTGCTTCTGGCATTCCCTGCACACAGCGCCCGTGATCGTTCTCACACGAGCTGCAGGGGCCAGCAGACCAGAGGAGTTAGAGGGGCAGAAATCAGAAGTGGCGTTGGCCAGAGGGGTTTTCTGACCAGGTTGTGGAGTGATTTTGCTATGACCGCAGACAGGACAGGTACTGCAGCATCAATTCAAAGTGACAGCAGACAACATTTGTCCAGTATGGTTACAAACTATTTTTCATCCCTTATCGATGTTCTCCCTCAACCGTCATTCCCATTTGATTACTGGTCATCAAAATTAGACACCTGGCCAGAATTGGCAGAATATGCATTGCAGGAGCTTGCTTGCCCGGCAGCTAGTGTCCTATCAGAAAGAGTATTCAGTGCTGCAGGTTCAATACTAACAGAAAAAAGGACTCGTCTGGCTACCCAAAATGTAGATGATCTAACCTTCATTAAAATGAACCACAACTGGATTTCGAAATCTTTTGCCCCACCTTGCCCGGCTGACACCTAGCTTTCCTATGAAAAGGTCTTGCCTGTGGACTATTCTGAATGCCTTTTCCAATCTCGTAATTTTCTGCACCTGATTGTCCAGCATACGACATGTTTACACCTCACTAAATGGCCAAACTCCCCACATGGGGCCGTGGTATCGACACTTGGCGACAGCACCCGTGAGAGTGCAGTTTGTCTGAAGAGGTGGGTGTGCCCGCTTTTGGTCGACGGCACTGCCACTGGGTCCCTCATAGTACAATAAAGTGTCTCTGGCGGTGGTGGTGCGCACCCAACGTCAGACACACCGTTGTAATATGAGGGGCCCTGGGCCTGTACCGCCGGCCACAAGACAGTTCCCCCCCCCCCAGCTCAAACAGTGCTCTACCACTTGCAAAATTATCTCACAGCTCCACCAATGTTTAGTCTATGCGCTGACATCCTTCAATGCCTGCCACTGACAATACCATTGTATTGACATTTTTGTTATGTTAGGCCTTCGATGCCTGTCTGTGGTCACTCCTTCCACTAGGCCTCCACTGACCACACCACTGCTGCCCGTGTACCCCTGTAACCAATTTAAAATTGCCTACAGCCATGTGTTATTATTTTAGGCCTTCGATGCCTGTCTGCGGTCACTCCTTCCACTAGGCCTCCACTGACCACACCACTGCTGCCCGTGTACCCCTGGAACCAATTTAAAATTGCCTACAGCCATGTGTTATTATTTTAGGCCTTCGATGCCTGTCTGCGGTCACTCCTTCCACTAGGCCTCCACTGACCACACCACTGCTGCCCGTGTACCCCTGGAACCAATTTAAAATTGCCTACAGCCATGTGTTATTATTTTAGGCCTTCGATGCCTGTCTGCGGTCACTCCTTCCACTAGGCCTCCACTGACCACACCACTGCTGCCCGTGTACCCCGTAACCAATTTAAAATTGCCTACAGCCATGTGTTATTATTTTAGGCCTTCGATGCCTGTCTGCGGTCACTCCTTCCACTAGGCCTCCACTGACCACACCACTGCTGCCCGTGTACCTCTGTAACCAATTTAAAATTGCCTACAGCCATGTGTTATTATTTTAGGCCTTCGATGCCTGTCTGCGGTCACTCCTTCCACTAGGCCTCCACTGACCACACCACTGCTGCCCGTGTACCCCTGTAACCAATTTAAAATTGCCTACAGCCATGTGTTATTATTTTAGGCCTTCGATGCCTGTCTGCGGTCACTCCTTCCACTAGGCCTCCACTGACCACACCACTGCTGCCCGTGTACCCCTGGAACCAATTTAAAATTGCCTACAGCCATGTGTTATTATTTTAGGCCTTCGATGCCTGTCTGCGGTCACTCCTTCCACTAGGCCTCCACTGACCACACCACTGCTGCCCGTGTACCCCTGGAACCAATTTAAAATTGCCTACAGCCATGTGTTATTATTTTAGGCCTTCGATGCCTGTCTGCGGTCACTCCTTCCACTAGGCCTCCACTGACCACACCACTGCTGCCCGTGTACCCCTGTAACCAATTTAAAATTGCCTACAGCCATGTGTTATTATTTTAGGCCTTCGATGCCTGTCTGCGGTCACTCCTTCCACTAGGCCTCCACTGACCACACCACTGCTGCCCGTGTACCCCTGGAACCAATTTAAAATTGCCTACAGCCATGTGTTATTATTTTAGGCCTTCGATGCCTGTCTGCGGTCACTCCTTCCACTAGGCCTCCACTGACCACACCACTGCTGCCCGTGTACCCCTGGAACCAATTTAAAATTGCCTAGAGCCATGTGTTATTATTTTAGGCCTTCGATGCCTGTCTGCGGTCACTCCTTCCACTAGGCCTCCACTGACCACACCACTGCTGCCCGTGTACCCCTGGAACCAATTTAAAATTGCCTACAGCCATGTGTTATTATTTTAGGCCTTCGATGCCTGTCTGCGGTCACTCCTTCCACTAGGCCTCCACTGACCACACCACTGCTGCCCGTGTACCCCTGGAACCAATTTAAAATTGCCTACAGCCATGTGTTATTATTTTAGGCCTTCGATGCCTGTCTGCGGTCACTCCTTCCACTAGGCCTCCACTGACCACACCACTGCTGCCCGTGTACCCCTGTAACCAATTTAAAATTGCCTACAGCCATGTGTTATTATTTTAGGCCTTCGATGCCTGTCTGCGGTCACTCCTTCCACTAGGCCTCCACTGACCACACCACTGCTGCCCGTGTACCCCTGGAACCAATTTAAAATTGCCTACAGCCATGTGTTATTATTTTAGGCCTTCGATGCCTGTCTGCGGTCACTCCTTCCACTAGGCCTCCACTGACCACACCACTGCTGCCCGTGTACCCCTGTAACCAATTTAAAATTGCCTACAGCCATGTGTTATTATTTTAGGCCTTCGATGCCTGTCTGCGGTCACTCCTTCCACTAGGCCTCCACTGACCACACCACTGCTGCCCGTGTACCCCTGGAACCAATTTAAAATTGCCTACAGCCATGTGTTATTATTTTAGGCCTTCGATGCCTGTCTGCGGTCACTCCTTCCACTAGGCCTCCACTGACCACACCACTGCTGCCCGTGTACCCCTGGAACCAATTTAAAATTGCCTACAGCCATGTGTTATTATTTTAGGCCTTCGATGCCTGTCTGCGGTCACTCTTTCCACTAGGCCTCCACTGACGACACCACTGCTGCCCGTGTACCCCTGGAACCAATTTAAAATTGCCTACAGCCATGTGTTATTATTTTAGGCCTTCGATGCCTGTCTGCGGTCACTCCTTCCACTAGGCCTCCACTGACCACACCACTGCTGCCCGTGTACCCCTGGAACCAATTTAAAATTGCCTACAGCCATGTGTTATTATTTTAGGCCTTCGATGCCTGTCTGCGGTCACTCCTTCCACTAGGCCTCCACTGACCACACCACTGCTGCCCGTGTACCCCTGGAACCAATTTAAAATTGCCTACAGCCATGTGTTATTATTTTAGGCCTTTGATGCCTGTCTGCGGTCACTCCTTCCACTAGGCCTCCACTGACCACACCACTGCTGCCCGTGTACCCCTGAAACCAATTTAAAATTGCCTACAGCCATGTGTTATTATTTTAGGCCTTCGATGCCTGTCTGCGGTCACTCCTTCCACTAGGCCTCCACTGACCACACCACTGCTGCCCGTGTACCCCTGGAACCAATTTAAAATTGCCTACAGCCATGTGTTATTATTTTAGGCCTTCGATGCCTGTCTGCGGTCACTCCTTCCACTAGGCCTCCACTGACCACACCACTGCTGCCCGTGTACCCCTGGAACCAATTTAAAATTGCCTACAGCCATGTGTTATTATTTTAGGCCTTCGATGCCTGTCTGCGGTCACTCCTTCCACTAGGCCTCCACTGACCACACCACTGCTGCCCGTGTACCCCTGGAACCAATTTAAAATTGCCTACAGCCATGTGTTATTATTTTAGGCCTTCGATGCCTGTCTGCGGTCACTCCTTCCACTAGGCCTCCACTAACCACACCACTGCTGCCCGTGTACCCCTGGAACCAATTTAAAATTGCCTACAGCCATGTGTTATTATTTTAGGCCTTTGATGCCTGTCTGCGGTCACTCCTTCCACTAGGCCTCCACTGACCACACCACTGCTGCCCGTGTACCCCTGTAACCAATTTAAAATTGCCTACAGCCATGTGTTATTATTTTAGGCCTTCGATGCCTGTCTGCGGTCACTCCTTCCACTAGGCCTCCACTGACCACACCACTGCTGCATGTGTACCCCTGGAACCAATATAAAATTGCCTACAGCCATGTGTTATTATTTTAGGCCTTTGATGCCTGTCTGCGGTCACTCCTTCCACTAGGCCTCCACTGACCACACCACTGCTGCCCGTGTACCCCTGGAACCAATTTAAAATTGCCTACAGCCATGTGTTATTATTTTAGGCCTTCGATGCCTGTCTGCGGTCACTCCTTCCACTAGGCCTCCACTGACCACACCACTGCTGCCCGTGTACCCCTGGAACCAATTTAAAATTGCCTACAGCCATGTGTTATTATTTTAGGCCTTCGATGCCTGTCTGCGGTCACTCCTTCCACTAGGCCTCCACTGGCCACACCACTGCTGCCCGTGTACCCCTGGAACCAATTTAAAATTGCCTACAGCCATGTGTTATTATTTTAGGCCTTTGATGCCTGTCTGCGGTCACTCCTTCCACTAGGCCTCCACTGACCACACCACTGCTGCCCGTGTACCCCTGGAACCAATTTAAAATTGCCTACAGCCATGTGTTATTATTTTAGGCCTTCGATGCCTGTCTGCGGTCACTCCTTCCACTAGGCCTCCACTGACCACACCACTGCTGCCCGTGTACCCCTGGAACCAATTTAAAATTGCCTACAGCCATGTGTTATTATTTTAGGCCTTCGATGCCTGTCTGCGGTCACTCCTTCCACTAGGCCTCCACTGACCACACCACTGCTGCCCGTGTACCCCTGGAACCAACATCAGAAAATATAAAAATAAGTATTTTGCTTATAAAAAAGAAAATACTGGAGAGATATCAAATGCAGACATTTTAACATTAAAAACAAACACATACAACAAAAATCTGGTACAGTACTAAAAATGGCCACCAGCTACAATAACTTTCTCCTGCAAGTAGTTAACTGAAAGGTTTTTTCAATTTTAAACACAGATATGGCATCCACCGAGTGTTGTCCTGTCGCGTCTTCTTTATATTATTGCCAAGAAGATGCAAAACAATGAAAATAATAAAATCATTATTTACCAAAAAAATAGAGTAAGTCAAAACCACATTGCAAATAAACATTCATTACAAATAAAGAAGCATGGCGCGTCCGAGGGTGAGTATATACCTAATAAGAATATAATCACCCTCGGACGCGCCCTGCTTCTTTCCGACAGCCTTCCTTCCTAAGAATCAGCCCTTCCGTGGTGTAGAGAGAGGGTTTGTTACACTCCAAGGTGTTCCCCAGGTTGCCTTTCCTGAGCTTCGATCTTCTGGCTCTCGTTTAGTAGTTGTTGGAAACTACGCTGCATTAGGCCTACAAATTGGGTATGGGGTGTAGAGAGATGGTGTGTTCCACTGTAGAGAGATGGTGTGTTCCACTCCAAGGTGTTCCCCAGGTTTCCTCGCCAATGCTTCGATCATCATGCTCTCGTTTAGTAGTTGTTGGAAACTACGCTGCATTAGGCCTACAAATTGGGTATGGGGTGTAGAGAGATGGCGTGTTCCACTCCAAGGTGTTCTCCAGGTTGCCTTTCCTGAGCTTCGATCTTCCGGCTCTCGTTTAGTAGTTGTTGGAAACTACGCTGCATTAGGCCTACAAATTGGGTATGGGGTGTAGAGAGATGGTGTGTTCCACTCCAAAGTGTTCTCCAGGTTGCCTTTCCTGAGCTTCGATCTTCCGGCTCTCGTTTAGTAGTTGTTGGAAACTACGCTGCATTAGGCCTACAAATTGGGTATGGGGTGTAGAGAGATGGTGTGTTCCACTCCAAGGTGTTCCCCAGGTTTCCTCGCCAATGCTTCGATCATCATGCTCTCGTTTAGTAGTTGTTGGAAACTACGCTGCATTAGGCCTACAAATTGGGTATGGGGTGTAGAGAGATGGTGTGTTCCACTCCAAGGTGTTCTCCAGGTTGCCTTTCCTGAACTTCTATCTTCAGGCTCTCATTAAATTGTGGTTAAACGGAACAACTGCATTTGGCGTACTAGTTGGTTTGGGGCCTACTATCGGTGTCTGCCACTCCTTGCTGTTCTCCTGGTTTCCTGTCCTGAAATTCCGTTTTCAGGCGCTCGTTAAGTAGTTGTTAATGTTAGACTGCATTTGGCCTACTAGTTGGGTTGGGGCCTACTATCGGTGTCTGCCACTCCTTGCTGTTCTCCTCCACTGAACAAAGCTGTGCCGCCTGTTTACTACGGTTGCCAATTTTGAACTGCATTTCGACTACTTACTGATTTGGGCCTACTCTCTGTGTCAGCCTCTCATTTCAGTTGTCCTCCACTGCAATGCCCCCTGGTTATTCCTGTGTTACCAATTTTGAACTGCATTTAGCCAACTTTATTCTTTGGGCCTATATCTGTGTTTCCTCCTCATCCTGCCCATTGCCCAGCCAGTGATAGATGAGTCTGCTGGTACATTGACCCATAACGCAACATTCCCCGTGCACGCTACACAACAACATTGTGACCCTGCTGAAAGTCAGGTTGCTCTTCCCGCATACCATACCACCTTACACGGGGACAAAGAGGAAGGTGCAGATGAAAGTGCAGGTTCCTTCATCAGGTGGGGGGAGGAATACTAGTTGGCGACGTCACTGGCACAGGGCCTCTCATAGTTCGCAAAAGTGTTGCTGCCGGTGGGAGGCGCCCCCGCCGTGCAAACACACCGCTGTACTTTGAGGGGCCCTGTGCCAGTGCCAATGCCAACGAGTGGGCCCCCCCTGCTTGCTCAGGTTCACAGCACTTGCAAAGTTGAAATACTTACCTCTCCCTGCTCCACTGCCGTGACGTGGTCCAGATTTCCTGGGCCCACTAATTACTTGAACCAGCCCTACCCACCACAACTTTAGCCAAATGAACCCCAATTTCAAATGCCTTCCAATTATTATAAGGTAAATTACGCTTGACAAGCTTCATTAAGAAGAATGGATGGTTTTGACATTAAAATGGGCACTCTAGGTGTTTTCCTGGCCCCCACTCACTGCCGGCTATGCTGCCCCATTGACTTGCATTGGGTTTCGTGTTTCGGTCGATCCCGACTTTACGTCATAATCGGCCGATTTCACTCGACCCGACTTTTGAGATAGTCGGGTTTCGCGAAACCCGGCTCGACTCTAAAAAGGTCAAGGTCGCTCAACTCTAGTGATGACGATGGGCGAATATGTCCCTTCTCCAGGGATTCCTTCACATAACTGCGCATAGCGGAGTGTTCAGGCACAGATAAATTAAATAATCGACCTTTAGGGAATTTACTACCAGGAATCAAATTGATAGCACAATCACAATCCCTATGCGGAGGTAGGGCATCGGACTTGGGCTCTTCAAATACATCCTGATAATCAGACAAGAACTCTGGGACCTCAGAAGGAGTGGATGACGAAATAGACAGAAATGGAACATCACCATGTACCCCCTGACAACCCCAGCTGGATACCGACATAGAGTTCCAATCCAATACTGGATTATGGGTTTGCAGCCATGGCAACCCCAACACGACCACATCATGCAGATTATGTAGCACCAGAAAGCGAATAACTTCCTTATGTGCAGGAGCCATGCACATGGTCAGCTGGGTCCAGTACTGAGGTTTATTCTTGGCCAAAGGTGTAGCATCAATTCCTCTCAACGGAATAGGACACCGCAAAGGCTCCAAGAAAAACCCACAACGTTTAGCATAATCCAAATCCATCAAATTCAGGGCAGCGCCTGAATCCACAAACGCCATGACAGAATACGATGACAAAGAGCATATCAAGGTAATGGACAGAAGGAATTTGGATTGTACAGTACCAATGACGGCAGACCTATTGAACCGCTTAGTGCGCTTAGGACAATCAGAAATAGCATGAGTGGAATCACCACAGTAGAAACACAGACCATTCAGACGTCTGTGTTTTTGCCGTTCAACTCTGGTCATAGTCCTATCGCACTGCATAGGCTCAGGTTTAATCTTAGACAATACCGCCAAATGGTGCACAGATTTACGCTCGCGCAAGCGTCGACCGATCTGAATGGCCAAAGACATAGACTCATTCAAACCAGCAGGCATAGGAAAACCCACCATGACATCCTTAAGAGCCTCAGAGAGACCCTTTCTGAACAAAGTTGCCAGCGCAGATTCATTCCACAGAGTGAGTACAGACCACTTCCTAAATTTCTGACAATATACTTCTATATCATCCTGACCCTGGCACAAAGCCAGCAAATTTTTCTCAGCCTGATCCACTGAATTAGGCTCATCGTAAAGCAATCCGAGCGCCAGGAAAAACGCATTTACATTACTCAATGCAGGGTCTCCTGGCGCAAGAGAAAATGCCCAGTCCTGAGGGTCGCCGCGCAAAAAAGAAATAATAATCAAAACCTGTTGAATAGGATTACCAGAAGAATGAGGTTTCAAGGCCAGAAATAGCTTACAATTATTTTTGAAATTAAGAAACTTAGTTCTATCACCAAAAAACAAATCAGGAATAGGAATTCTTGGTTCTAACATAGATTTCTGATCAATAGTATCTTGAATCCTTTGTACATTTGTAACGAGATTATCCATTGAAGAGCACAGACCCTGAATATCCATGTCCACACCTGTGTCCTGAAACACCCAAATGTCTAGGGGAAAAAAAAGACTGAACACAGAGCTGAGAAAAAAAAATGATGTCAGAACTTCTTTTTTCCCTCTATTGAGAATCATTAGGTTGGCTCCTTGTACTGTTATGTAGGCAATCCAGTGACACAGTGTGCCAGCAATCAGAGCACATACAGTGATTTGATAATAACCCAAAAACAATAGAACGAGCTCTGAGACGTGGAATCTCTGTAGACCGCAATACCTGAACCTATCCTAAACACAACTAAAGGCAGCTGTGGATTGCGCCTGTCACTACCTATGCAACTCGGCACAGCCTGAGGAGCTGACTAGCCTGAAGATAGAAAAACAAGCCTGACTTGCCTCAGAGAAATACCCCAAAGGAAAAGGCAGCCCCCCACATATAATGACTGTTAGCAAGATGAAAAGACAAACGTATGGATGAAATAGATTCAGCAAAGTGAGGCCCGATATTCTAGATAGAGCGAGGATAGCAAAGAGAACTTTGCAGTCTACAAAAAACCCTAAAGCAAAAAACCACGCAAAGGGGGCAAAAAGACCCACCGTGCCGAACTAACGGCACGGCGGTGCACCCTTTGCGTCTCAGAGCTTCCAGCAAAAACGAATAGACAAGCTGGACAGAAAAAGTAGCAACAAAAGCAAAGAAACACTTATCTAAGCAGAGCAGCAGGCCACAGGAAAGATCCAGAAGCTCAGGTCCAACACTGGAACATTGACAAGGAGCAAGGAAGACAGAATCAGGTGGAGTTAAATAACAAAGCAGCCAACGAGCTCACCAAAACACCTGATGGAGGAAGCTCAGAAGCTGCAGTACCACTTGTGACCACAGGAGTGAATTCAGCCACAGAATTCACAACACATCTGGGGCTTATCTACAGCATTACAAAATGCTGTAGATAAGCCCCTGATGACGGTGAGCTTACCTCACCATCGATTTTGGTGGTGACAGGATCCCTTTAAGGATGGAAGAGACTTTCTTAGCATCCATCCTGAGTCCGGTATCTGAGACAATGTAACCCAAAAAGGGAAGGGAGGACTGTTCAAAATGCATTTCTCATACTTGGCGTAGAGTTCATTCTCCCTAAGATGCTGAAGAACTTGCCAAACTGCTCGGTTGTGGGAGGCCAGATTCGGGGAAAATACCAGAATATCATCCAGATACTACAACGCAAGAATAAAGCAGATCACAGAAGATATCATTGACAAACTCTTGCAAAACAGCCGATGCATTACTGAGACCGAAGGGTATCACGCAGTATTCATAATGTCCGTCCCTGGTGTTGAAAGCAGTCTTCTATTCCTCTCCCCGGCGAATGCGGATCAGATTGTAGGCGCCCCTCAAATCTAATTTGGTGAAGATCCTGGCACCACTTAACCAGTCAAACAACTCAGGAATTAATGGGATAGAGTATCTATTCTTCACCATGATCTGGTTGAGGCCCTGTTAGTCTATACAGGGTCAGAGTGATCTGTCCTTCTTAATGAAGAAAAACCCAGCCCCAGCAGGAGAAGAGGACTTCTGAATGAACCTCCAGGCCAAATTCTCCCAAATGTAGCCCGACATGGTTTGAGTCTCAGCTGGAGACAGAGGGTAAATTCGACCTCTATAGATCCAGGAATTAAGTCGATAGGACAGTCATATGGCCTGTGGGGCGGCAAAGCCTCTGCAGCGATGCTGGAGAAGACGGGACCTTAGCCGGACGTACTGGAGCCAGATATATCTCTCATAACAGGAAATTCCCCAGCGGAGCACCTCTCCAGTTGCCCAGTCCAACACAGGTTCGTGTTGTCGTAGCCATGGCAAACCTAAGAGAAAGGAGTGAGATATGTGAGGAAGAACATAGAAGACTACCTTCTCCATGTGAAGCATCCACAAGTGGCTCAGTAACCAGACAAACCGCCTCCTGAACAGTTCTCCCATCAACAGACGTTATGGTCAGAGGGTTTTGAAGCGGACGGACTGGGATTTGGAAGCGATCCACTATAGCCTGGTGGACAAAGTTTCCCGCTGCCCCAGAATCCACATACACTGTCTCAACAAACTGGGATTCACCGGTTGTCACGGCCACAGTAAGAGTCAGGGGTTGAGAGTAGTCTTTTACGTCTAGGAAGCCCTTGCCTACCGATCCTAGACGCTGGAGTTTTCCAGCCTCACTGGACAGGCGCGAATTAAGTGACCTGTGTCACCACAGTACAGGCACTGACTTTTCGCACAGCGATCCCTCTGTTGCCGTCTGGCAAGAGCAAAGCGGTCAACCTGCATGGGTTCTGGTGAGGCCTCGACAAGAGAGGGTGGAGGATCTCTGAAAGGATGGGGCCAGACCCTGCGATCTTCTTTCACTTGCCACCTCTCGGGTGCACTCCTGGAAACGAAAGTCTATGCGGATGGCCAGGGAGACCAGGTCGTCAAAGGTAGTTGGTAGGTCGTGACCTGTTAGCTTATCCTTTACGTTTCCAGAGAGCCCCTCCCAGAATGTTGCCACCAACGCTTCGTTATTCCAACCGTGTTTGGAAACCAGAGTACGGAAGCGTACCGCATATTGTCCCACAGATGAGTTGGACTGACATAAGCGAAGAAGAACGGAAGCTGACAAGGTGGCTTGCCCGGGTTCATCGAATACTTTGCGAAAGGCCTCTATGAATAAGGGGAAATTGGAGATGATAGAGTCCTCTCTCTCCCATAATGGATTCAACCACGTCAGGGCCTCAGCTCCAAGATGTGACATAGGGAATGCTACCTCTGTATGGTTTGAGGGGAAGTGATGAGGAAGGAGTTCATAATGTAGTCGGCACTGATTAATTAACCCACGGCAGAGCTTAGGATTGCCATCAAAGCGTGGTGGAGCTGAGAGTCAGTCGGGGACCTGAAGCTCGAACTAAGCAGACTGACTGAGAGGTCTCCGGAGAAGGCCCTGCTGCATGATCATGAGGAGACTCTGGAGAGATGTTTAAGGCCTCCATCTTGGTAGTCAGGGACTGCAACTGCATAGACAACTTCTCTTGTATGCTTTTCTATCAACAGAGCTCTTGGTACATGGTCTGATCAGACGGGATCCGGGATCCAGTGGGGTACATGGCCTGAGCAAACTGTCACAGGCGTGGTTTGTGGACCCACTGTGACATGGACTGCGGAGAGCCTGGGGGGGGTGTAACTAAGCGAACAACAGACTGTTCACTAGAGCCTCTGATGGTGAGGTTAGACTTGGCTCCCGATAAGCGCAAGGTGCCACTCCAGGATAGACCAACGGTTGAGCAGCAGCTGGACCCAGAAGGACAGACTGGATGGAGCAGCAGGCAGAGCTTGTATCAGAATGCAGCAGACCAAGTTCGTATCCGAGTGCTGCAGACAGAGTTTGTGTCAGAGTGCAGCAAGCAGGATTTGCATCAGAGTGCAGCAGGCAGGATTTGCACCAGGGTGTAGCAAACAGGATTTTCACTGGTATGCGACCTTACACAACATAGACTGTAAACAGGAAGGTTGCTCAGGCACCTCCACAGTGAGGAAGCAATATATACATAATGTCCCACAGCCATTGGCTGGTGAGGAAATAACAAGTGCACGCACTGACCCTTTAAGAGGGCGGGAGCGCACGCGTGCGTGCCCTAAGGACGTGGCTAGAGGACTGGTTGGAAGCATGCTGAGCATGGGGAAGGGAAGAACTATCTGCAGCACGGGGTGAGTAAAGTGACACGCCGGAGACCCTGCCTGTCAGAGCAGGGATCTGGTGTTGTGCTAACAATAAATAACATTTACCTCATGTCTTCTTTACATCAGCACCATTTGTAAAATTTTGTTTTATTTTATTAGCATTTTAGGAGGTTTAACCCCTAAGTGACGGAGCCAAATTTTTGAAATCTGACCAGTGTCACTTTATGTGGTAACTCTGTAACGCTTCAACAAATCCCAGTGATTTTGAGACTGTTTTTTCAGGACACATTATACTTTATGATAATGGTAAATTTAGGTCGATATGTCTTGTGTTTATTTATAAAAAATATCAGAAATTTGAGAAAAATGTTAAAAAATAGCAATTTTTAAACTTTGGATGATTATCCCTTTAATCTAGATAGTCATACCACAGCAAAATATTAAAAAATAACATTTCTCACATGTCTGCTTTACATAAGCATCATTTGTAAAATTTTATTTTATTTTGTTAGCATTTTAGGAGGTTTAAAAATGTAGCAGTAATTTTTCATTTTTTCAAGAAAATGTACAAAATTTATTTTTTTAGGACTTATCCATATTTGAAGTGCCTTTAGGCAGGGACGCTGCTTCCATTAGGTGATTTGAGCCCTTTGGCTCAGGCGGCAGAAGAGAGGGGGCGGCAGATTCCGTAGTAACTGGATTTGCGCTGCTAGGTTTGTTTTTTGTTTTTTTTTGTTTTTTTGTTTTTTATAAAACTCCGGGGTCAAGTGCCCGCCCCCCCCTCCTCCCTCCCTGAAGACGTAATACTCACCTTCCTCCAGTGGTGGCTGCAACTGTGTCTCAGCGCCGGCAGCGCGTCCTGTCTTCAGCGGTCACATGGTACCGCTCATTTAAGGTCATGAATATGCGCAAATTCATTACCTTAATTAGCGCTATCATGTGACCGCTGAAGACAGGAAGGAAGACGCTGCAGAAGAGATGCCAGGAAGTTCTGTTCTGTGCCGCGCGGTGAGACGTGAGTATGACAGGGAAAAAGGATGGGGAGCCATGCACGCAGGGTGGGAGGATAGGGGAGGCATGCACGCAGGGTGTGAAGATAGGGGAGGCATGCACGCTGGGTGGGAGGATAGGGGAGGCATGCACGCAGGGTGGGAGGATAGGGGAGGCATGCACGCAGGGTGGGAGGATAGGGGAGGCATGCACGCAGGGGAGAAGGATAGGGGAGCCAAGCACGCAGGGGAGAAGGATGGGGGATGTTGTGAATTCTGTGGCCAAGCTCCCTCCTGTGGTCGTGAGTGGTACTTCGGCTGGTTCTGTCTATGAGCTTCCTTTGGTGGATGAGAGTGGTACTGCGGCTTCTGAGTTTCCTTCCTCAGGTGACGAGGTTAAGTCGTTAGGTGCTGCTCTATTTAACTCCACCTGGTGCTTTGATCCTGGCCTCCAGTCAATGTTCTAGTATTGGTCTTGCTTCCTTCTGGATCGTTCCTGTGGCCTGTCTCTCCTGCATAAGCTAAGTTCTGCTTATGTTACTTTTGCTTGCTATATTTTTCTGTCCAGCTTGCTTAATTGGTTTTTCTTGCTTGCTGGAAGCTCTGAGACGCAGAGGGAGCACCTCCGTACCGTTAGTCAGTACGGAGGGTCTTTTTGCCCCTCTGCGTGGTTGTTTGTAGGTTTTTGTGTTGACCGCAAAGCTATCTTTCCTATCCTCGGTCTATTAAGTAAGTCGGGCCTCACTTTGCTAAATCTATTTCATCTCTGTGTTTGTGTTTTCATCTTTACTCACAGTCATTATATGTGGGGGGCTGCCTTTTCCTTTGGGGAATTTCTCTGAGGCAAGGTAGGCTTATTTTTCTATCTTCAGGGCTAGTTAGTTTCTCAGGCTGTGACGAGTTGCATAGGGAGCGTTAGGCGCAATCCACGGCTACCTCTAGTGTGGTGTGATAGGATTAGGGATTGCGGTCAGCAGAGTTTCCACGCCCCAGAGCTTGTCCTATGTTTTTGGCAATTGTCAGGTCACTTTGTGTGCTCTGAACTTCAAGGTCCATTGTGGTTCTGAATTACCTGTTCATAACAGGGGGAGCAATTAACGCAGGGGAGAAGGATGGGGAGCCGCGAACGCAGGGGAGAAGGATAGGGAGCCGTGAACGCAGGGGAGAAGGATGGGGGAGCCGTGAATGCAGGGGAGAAGGATGGGGGAGCCGTGAACTCAGGGGAGCAGGATGGGGGAGCCGTGAACGCAGGGGAGAAGGATGGGGGAGCCATGAATGCATGGGAGAAGGATGGGGGAGCCGTGAACGCAGGGGAGAAGGATTGGGGAGCCGTGAACGCAGGGGAGAAGGATGGGGGAGCCGTCAACGCAGGGGAGAAGGATGGGGGAGCCATAACGCAGGGGAGAAGGATGGGGAGCCGTGAACGCAGGGGAGAAGGATGGGGGAGCTGTGAATGCAGGGGAGAAGGATGGGGGACCCATGCACGCAGGGGAGAAGGATGGGGGAGCTGTGAACGCAGGGGAGAAGGATAGGGGAGCCGTGAACGCAGGGGAGAAGGATGAGGGAGCCTGTTGTGAATTCTGTGGTCAGGCTCCCTCCTGTGGTCATGAGTGGTACTTCGGCTGGTTCTGTCCATGAGCTTCCTTTGGTGGATGTGAGTGGGGCTGCGGCTTCTGAGTTTCCTTCCTCAGGTGACGAGGTTAAGTCGTTAGGTGCTGTTCTATTTAACTCCACCTAGTTCTTTGTTCCTGGCCTCCAGTCAATGTTCCAGTGTTGGTCTTGCTCTCTCCTGGATCGTTCTTGTGGCCTGTCTGCCCTGCATAAGCTAAGTTCTGCTTGTGTTACTTTTGTTTGCTATTTTTTCTGTCCAGCTTGCTATATTGGTTTGTTTTGCTTGCTGGAAGCTTTGGGACGCAGAAGGAGAACCTCCGTACCGTTAGTCGGTGCGGAGGGTCTTTTTGCGCCCTCTGCGTGGTTGTTTGTAGGTTTTTGTGCTGACCGCAAAGCTATCTTTCCTATCCTCGGTCTATTCAGTAAGTCGGGCCTCACTTTGCTAAAATCTATTTCATCTCTGTGTTTGTATTTTCATCTTTACTCACAGTCATTATATGTGGGGGGCTGCCTTTTCCTTTGGGGAATTTCTCTGAGGCAAGGTAGGCTTATTTTTCTATCTTCAGGCTAGCTAGTTTCTCAGGCTGTGCCCGAGGCGCCTAGGTCTGGTCAGGAGCGCTCCACGGCTACCTCTAGTGTGGTGTGATAGGATTAGGGATTGCGGTCAGCAGAGTTCCCACGTCTCAGAGCTCGTCCTATGTTATTAGTAACTATCAGGTCATTTTCAGTGCTCTTAACCACCAGGTCCATTGTGGTTCTAAATCACCAGATCATAACAGTACTGGAGGCCCAAAGTACTAATGCTTCTCAATAGAGGGAAAAAAGAAGTTCTGAGACCATTTTTTTTTCTTTGCACTGTGTTTTGTCTTTCTTTTCCCCTAGACATTTGGGTGGTTCAGGACACAGGTGTAGTGATGGACATTAAAGGCCTGTCTTCTTGTGTGGATCATCTCACTGCAAGAGTACAAAATATTCAAGACTTTGTGGTTCAGAATTCTATGTTAGAACCTAGAATTCCTATTCCTGATTTGTTTTCTGGAGATAGAGCTAAGTTTCTGAGTTTTAAAAATAATTGTAAACTATTTCTGGCTTTGAAATCCCGCTCCTCTGGTGACCCAGTTCAACAAGTTAAGATCATTATTTCTTTATTACGTGGCGACCCTCAAGACTGGGCATTTTCCCTTGCGCCAGGAGATCCTGCATTATGTGATATTGATGCGTTTTTTCTGGCGCTCGGATTGCTGTATGATGAACCTAATTCAGTGGATCAGGCAGAGAAAAATTTGCTGGCTCTGTGTCAGGGTCAGGATCAGGTAGAGATATATTGTCAGAAGTTTAGGAAGTGGTCTGTGCTCACTCAATGGAATGAATGTGCGCTGGCAGCAATTTTCAGAAAGGGTCTCTCTGAAGTCCTTAAGGATGTCATGGTGGGATTTCCTATGCCTGCTGGTCTGAATGAGTCTATGTCTTTGGCCATTCAGATCGATCGACGCTTACGTGAGCGTAAAACTGTCCACCATTTGGCGGTATTATCTGAGCATAAACCTGAGCCTATGCAATGTGATAGGACTTTGACCAGAGCTGAACGGCAAGAACACAGACGTCGGAATGGGCTGTGTTTTTACTGTGGTGATTCCACTCATGCTATCTCCGATTGTCCTAAGCGCACTAAGCGGTTCGCTAGGTCTGCCACCATTGGTACGGTACAGTGGAAATTTCTTTTGTCCGTTATTTTGATCTGCTCTTTGTCATCCTATTCTGTCATGGCATTTGTGGATTCAGGCGCTGCCCTGAATTTGATGGACTTGGAGTATGCTAGGCGCTGTGGGTTTTTCTTGGAGCCCTTGCAGTATCCTATTCCATTGAGAGGAATTGATGCTACGCCTTTGGCCAAGAATAAGCCCCAGTACTGGACCCAATTGACCAGTGCATGGCTCCTGCGCATCAGGAGGATATTCGCTTTTTGGTGTTGCATAATCTGCATGATGTGGTCGTGTTGGGGTTGCCATGGCTACAAGTCCATAACCCAGTATTGGATTGGAAATCTATGTCTGTGTCCAGCTGGGGTTGTCAGGGGGTACATGGTGATGTTCCATTTCTGTCTATTTCATCATCCACCCCTTCTGAGGTCCCAGAGTTCTTGTCAGATTACCGGGATGTATTTGATGAGCCCAAGTCCAATGCCCTACCTCCGCATAGGGATTGCGATTGTGCTATCGATTTGATTCCTGGTAGTAAATTTCCTAAAGGTCGACTGTTTAATTTGTCTGTGCCTGAGCACGCCGCTATGCGGAGTTACGTAAAGGAATCCTTGGAGAAGGGTCATATTCGCCCGTCGTCGTCGCCATTGGGAGCAGGGTTCTTTTTTGTGGCCAAGAAGGATGGTTCGTTGAGACCTTGTATTGATTACCGCCTTCTAAATAAAATCACAGTCAAATTTCAGTACCCCTTGCCACTGCTGTCTGATTTGTTTGCTCGGATTAAGGGGGCTAGTTGGTTCACCAAGATAGATCTTCGTGGTGCGTATAATCTTGTGCGTATTAAACAGGGCGATGAATGGAAAACAGCATTTAATACGCCCGAGGGCCATTTTGAGTACCTGGTTATGCCATTCGGGCTTTCCAATGCTCCATCAGTATTTCAGTCCTTTATGCATGACATCTTCCGAGAGTACCTGGATAAATTCCTGATTGTATACTTGGATGATATTTTGGTCTTCTCGGATGATTGGGAATCTCACGTGAAGCAGGTTAGAATGGTGTTCCAGGTCCTGCAAGCGAATTCTTTGTTTGTGAAGGGGTCAAAGTGTCTCTTTGGTGTTCAGAAGGTTTCATTTTTGGGTTTCATTTTTTCCCCTTCTACTATCGAGATGGACCCTGTTAAAGTTCAGGCCATTTATGATTGGACTCAGACGACATCTCTGAAGAGTCTGCAAAAGTTCCTGGGCTTTGCTAATTTTTATCGTCGCTTCATCAATAATTTTTCTAGTATTGCTAAACCATTGACTGATTTAACCAAGAAGGGTGCTGATGTGGTCAATTGGTCTTCTGCTGCTGTGGAAGCTTTTCAGGAGTTGAAGCGTCGTTTTTCTTCTGCCCCTGTGTTGTGCCAGCCAGATGTTTCGCTCCCGTTCCAGGTCGAGGTTGATGCTTCTGAGATTGGAGCAGGGGCTGTTTTGTCGCAAAGAAGTTCTGATGGCTCGGTGATGAAACCATGTGCCTTCTTTTCCAGGAAGTTTTCGCCTGCTGAGCGAAATTATGATGTTGGCAATCGAGAGTTGCTGGCCATAAAGTGGGCATTCGAGGAGTGGCGTCATTGGCTTGAAGGAGCTAAGCATCGCGTGGTGGTCTTGACTGATCACAAGAACTTGAATTATCTCGAGTCTGCCAAACGGTTGAATCCTAGACAGGCTCATTGGTCGCTGTTTTTCTCCCGTTTTGACTTTGTCGTTTCGTACCTTCCGGGCTCTAAAAATGTGAAGGCGGATGCCCTGTCTAGGAGTTTTGTGCCCGACTCTCGGGGTTTGCCTGAGCCGGCGGGTATTCTCAAAGAGGGTGTAATTTTGTCTGCCATCTCCCCTGATTTGCGGCGGGTGCTGCAAAAATTTCAGGCTAATAGACCTGACCGTTGCCCAGCGGAGAAACTGTTTGTCCCTGATAAATGGACGAGTAGAGTTATCTCTGAGGTTCATTGTTCGGTGTTGGCTGGTCATCCTGGAATCTTTGGTACCAGAGATTTGGTGGCTAGATCCTTTTGGTGGCCGTCTCTGTCGCGGGATGTGCGTTCGTTTGTGCAGTCCTGTGGGATTTGTGCTCGGGCTAAGCCCTGCTGTTCTCGTGCCAGTGGGTTGCTTTTGCCCTTGCCGGTCCCGAAGAGGCCCTGGACACATATCTCTATGGATTTTATTTCGGATCTCCCCGTCTCTCAAAAGATGTCGGTCATCTGGGTGGTTTGTGATCGCTTTTCTAAGATGGTCCATTTGGTACCCTTGTCTAAATTGCCTTCCTCCGCTGATTTGGTGCCATTGTTTTTCCAGCATGTGGTTCGTTTACATGGCATTCCGGAGAACATCGTTTCTGACAGAGGTTCCCAGTTTGTTTTGAGGTTTTGGCGAGCCTTTTGTGCTAGGATGGGCATTGATTTGTCTTTTTCCTCGGCTTTCCATCCTCAGACAAATGGCTAAACTGAACGAACCAATCAGACCTTGGAAACATATTTGAGATGTTTTGTTTCTGCTGATCAGGATGATTGGGTGTCCTTTTTGCCGTTGGCTGAGTTCGCCCTTAATAACCGGGCCAGCTCGGCTACTCTGGTTTCGCCGTTTTTCTGCAATTCTGGTTTCCATCCTCGTTTCTCTTCAGGGCAGGTTGAGTCTTCGGACTGTCCTGGTGTGGATACTGTGGTGGATAGGTTGCAGCAGATTTGGACTCATGTAGTGGACAATTTGACATTGTCCCAGGAGAAGGCTCAACGTTTCGCTAACCGCAGGCGCTGTGTGGGTCCCGGACTTCGTGTTGGGGATTTGGTTTGGTTGTCGTCTCGTTATATTCCTATGAAAGTTTCCTCTCCTAAGTTTAAACCTCGTTTCATTGGTCCATATAGGATTTCTGAGGTTCTTAATCCTGTGTCTTTTTGTTTGACCCTCCCAGCTTCTTTTTCCATCCATAATGTATTCCATAAGTCATTGTTGCGGAGATACGTGGCACCTGTGGTTCCATCCGTTGAGGGGGAGTTGGAGTATATAGTGGAGAAGATTTTGGATTCTCGTATTTCGAGACGGAAACTCCAGTACCTGGTTAAGTGGAAGGGTTATGGTCAGGAAGATAATTCCTGGGTCTTTGCCTCTGATGTTCATGCTGCCGATCTGGTTCGTGCCTTTCATTTGGCTCATCCTGGTCGGCCTGGGGGCTCTGGTGAGGGTTCGGTGACCCCTCCTCAAGGGGGGGGGTACTGTTGTGAATTCTGTTGTTAAGCTCCCTCCTGTGGTCATGAGTGTTACTTCGGCTGGTTCTGTCCATGAGCTTCCTTTGGTGGATGTGAGTGGGGCTGCGGCTTCTGAGTTTCCTTCCTCAGGTGACGAGGTTAAGTCGTTAGGTGCTGTTCTATTTAACTCCACCTAGTTCTTTGTTCCTGGCCTCCAGTCAATGTTCCAGTGTTGGTCTTGCTCTCTCCTGGATCGTTCTTGTGGCCTGTCTGCCCTGCATAAGCTAAGTTCTGCTTGTGTTACATTTGTTTGCTATTTTTTCTGTCCAGCTTGCTATATTGGTTTGTTTTGCTTGCTGGAAGCTCTGGGACGCAGAGGGAGCACCTCCATACCGTTATTCGGTGCGGAGGGTCTTATTGCGCCCTCTGCATGGTTGTTTGTAGATTTTTGTGCTGACCGCAAAGCTATCTTTCCTATCCTCGGTCTATTCAGTAAGTCGGGCCTCACTTTGCTAAAATCTATTTCATCTCTGTGTTTGTATTTTCATCTTTACTCACAGTCATTATATGTGGGGGGCTGCCTTTTCCTTTGGGGAATTTCTCTGAGGCAAGGTAGGCTTATTTTTCTATCTTCAGGCTAGCTAGTTTCTCAGGCTGTGCCCGAGGCGCCTAGGTCTGGTCAGGAGCGCTCCACGGCTACCTCTAGTGTGGTGTGATAGGATTAGGGATTGCGGTCAGCAGAGTTCCCACGTCTCAGAGCTCGTCCTATGTTATTAGTAACTATCAGGTCATTTTCAGTGCTCTTAACCACCAGGTCCATTGTGGTTCTAAATCACCAGATCATAACAGGAGCCATGAACGCAGGGGAGAAGGATGGGGGAGCTGTGAACGGAGGGGAGAAGGATAGGGGAAAAGAAAAAGAGGTTAGATTATTCTCACCCAGGGGCGGTCCGGTCCGATGGGTGTCGCGGTCCGGTTCGGCGCCTACCATCTTCATCAGATGACGTCCTCTTCTGGTCTTCACGCTGAGGCTGCGGCGCAAGCGTATTTTGTCTGCCCTGTTGAGGGCAGAGCAAAGTACTGCAGTGCGCAGTTGCCGAGCCTCTCTGATCTATGTCATTTACACATCGTTTTCAAACAAAATAGTCTTCAAAACACACACACAGACAGACAGATAGATAGATACCGTATATACTCGAGTATAAGCCGAGATCTTCCGCCCAAAAAAATGAGCTGAAAGTGCCCCTCTTGGCTTATACTCGAGTCATGGTGGGTGGGGTCAGTGGGTGAGGGGGAGCGACGACTGTCACATACTCACCTGCTCCTGACGCGGTCCCTTCCTCTGTTCAGCGGTCACGTGGTACCGCTCATTAGGCTGTGTGCACATGTAGCAGATTTTTTGCGTTTTTTTCGCTATAAAAACGCTACAAAACGGCGAAAAAATGCTCACATTAAGCATCCTATTTAATAGAATGCAATCCGCATTTTTTGTGCACATGCTGCATTTTTTTCCTGAGCGGATTCGCATTCCAGAAAAAAACACAGCATGTTCATTAAATTTGCGGAATCACGGGGATTCCGCACACCTAGGAATGCATTGATCTGCTTACTTCCCGCATGGGGCTATGCCCTCCATGAGGGAAGTAAGCAGATCATGTGCGGTTGGTACCCAGGGTGGAGGAGAGGACTCTCCTCCACGGACTGGGCACCATATAATTGTTAAAAAAAAAAAGAATTAAAATAAAAAAATCGTGATATACTCACCTTCGATGGCCCCCGGAGTCTTCCTGCCTCTCAGTGCTGCACGCGGCCGCTTCCGTTCCTATAGATGGTGTGTGAAGGACCTGCGGTCACATGACTGCGATGACAAAATGAAGCCCAAAAAAAAAACCTTCTGTGCCCCAAAGAGACACTTAAACCCCTTCACAAACAAAGCATTGTCACGAAGGATCTGAAATACCATCCTGACCTGTTCCACATGAGACTCCCAATCATCGGAAAAAATCAAAATATCGTCCAGATATACAATCATGAATTTATCAATATAAGTCCGGAAGATATCATGCATGAAAAAGTGAAAACAGATGGAGCATTAGTGAGCCCGAATGGCATCACAAGGTATTCAAAATGGCCTTCGGGCGTATTAAACGCAGTTTTCCATTCATCACCCTGCTTAATACGAACAAGATTATATGCCCTCCGAAGGTCAATCTTCGTAAACCAACTAGCCCCCTTAATCCTAGCAAACAAATCGGAAAGCAAAGGTAAAGGGTATTGAAACTTGACCGTGATCTTATTCAAGAGGCGATAATCAATACAGGGTCTCAAGGAGCCATCCTTCATAGCAACAAAAAAAATCCCGCTCCCAACGGTGAAGAAGATGGCCGAATATGCCCTTTCTCCAAAGACTCCTTAACATAGCTCCGCATGGCGGTATGTTCAGGCACAGACAGGTTGAAAAGTCGGCCCTTAGGAAACTTAACAGCCTGAAATCAAGTCAATCGCACAATCACAGTCCCTGTGCGGTGGAAGGGAACTGGACTTGGGCTCATCGAATACATCCTGAAAATCAGACAAAAACTCTGGAATTTCAGAAGAGGAAGAAGAGGAGATTGACATCAAAGGGACATCATTATGAACCCCCTGACAACCCCAACTAGTCACAGACATAGACTTCCAATCCAACACAGGATTATGTACCTGCAACCACGGAAAACCCAGCACGATAGCATCATGCAAATTATGCAACACCAGAAATCGACAATCTTCCTGATGGGCTGGCACCACGCGCATGGTCACCTGTGTCCAAAACTGGGGCTTATTTTTAGCCAAAGGCGTAGCATCGATGCCCATTAAAGGAATAGGGTTCTGCAAAGGCTGCAAGGGAAAACCACAATGCTTGGCAAACTCAAAGTCCATTAAGTTCAAGGCGGCGCCTGAATCCACAAACGCCATGACAAAAAATGATGACAATGAGCAGATCAAGGACACAGATAACAGAAATTTAGGTTGTACAGTACTGATGGTAAAAGAACTAGCGATCCTCTTTGTCCACTTAGGGCAGACTGAAATGACATGAGAAGCGTCGCCACAATAATAACACAACCTATTCTGACGTCTGAATCCTTTTCGTTCCGTTCTAGACAGAATCCTATCACACTGCATTGGCTCAGGAATCTGCTCTGAGGACAACGCCACAGCGCGCACAGTTCTGCGCTCCCGCAAGCGCCGGTCAATCTGAATGGCCAGAGACATAGAATCACTCAGACCGAAAGGCGTGGGAAACCCCACCATAACATCTTTAACGGATTCAGAAAGACCCTTTCTGAAAATTGCCGCCAAAGCATCATCATTCCATTTAGGCAACACAGACCATTTTCTAAATTTCTGACAATACAATTCTGCCGCCTCTTGACCCTGAGACAGGGCCAACAAGGTCTTCTCCGCTTGATCCACAGAATTCGGTTCATCATATAATAATCCTAAAGCCTGAAAAAAGGAGTCTACATTAAGCAAAGCCGGATTCCCAGATTCCAGGGTAAATGCCCAATCCTGTGGATCGCCACGCAGCAGGGAGATGACGATTTTAACCTGCTGAATGGAATCACCAGAGGATCGAGGTCTCAGAGCAAAAAACAGTTTACAGTTGTTTTTAAAACTCAACAATTTGGACCTGTCACCAAAAAACAAATCAGGAGTAGGAATCTTCGGCTCTAAAACAGGAGTCTGAACAATATAATCAGAAATGCCTTGTACCCTAGCAGCAAGCTGGTTTACACGAGAAGCTAATTCCTGAACATCCATGCTAGCACAAGACTCCTCAGCCACCCAGAGAAAAAGAGGGAAGAGAAGACAAAGCAGACTGCAGAAAAAAAAATGGCTCAACACCCTTCTTCCCTTCTTCTGAGATGCATTTAACTCATTATTGGCCAGTTGTACTGTTATGATCCGGTGACATTGGAGCCGCATGAAACTTTCTCTGGAGTAGGTGGAAACTGTACTGACCGCAAATCCTGAACTAACACCGCAACTAGAAGTAGCCGTGGGGTGTGCCTAACAAACCCTAGACACCTCGACACAGCCGGAGGACTAAATACCCCTATAGATGGAAATAGGAATTCTACCTTGCCTCAGAGCAGAACTCCAAAGGATAGGCAGCCCCCCACAAATATTGACTGTGAGTTGGAGAGGAAAGACACACGCAGGCAGAAAACAGGATTTAGCAAAAGAGGCAACTCTAGCTAAATAGAAAAGGATAGGACAGAATACTAAGCGGTCAGTATTAAAACCCTTCCAAAAATATCCACAGCAGATAATACAAAAAATTCCACCATCTAACTAAAGACGTGGAACGTATATCTGCAACTCCTGAGAATCCAACAAGACTGAGAAAATACTGACACAATCTAAGCTGGACAAGAAAAAACAAATGAATAGCACTGAATTATCAAGCACACAGCATGTGTGCCACAGAAACAAAATCAGACACTTATCTTTGCTGATTTGGCAGAAAGGCAGGAGGAACCAGACAAAGGTCCAACACCTCCAGACAACCATGGACAACTGGCAAGGACTAATGAATCCTGCACACCTAAATACCCCAGTCAGAACTGCAATCAGCAGATACACCTGACCAGGACTGCAATCCAGGGACAACTGCATTACCACCTACAACCACCGGAGGGAGCCCAAAAGCAGAATTCACAACACTTGGCACTGGAACCTGCCGCTTGCACTGCCGATGACAGCGCTACGTCGGAGGGTGAAAATAACCTTTTTGTATTATTATTATTTGTAACATTAGATCTTTTTACTATTGATGCTGCATACACAGCATCAATAGTAAAAAGTTAGTCACACAGGGTTAATAGCTGCATTACCGGAGTGCGTTACACCACGCTCCGGTAACGCTGGCATTAACCCTGTGTGAGGGCTGACTGGAGGGGAGTATGGAGCGGTTACTGACTGCGGGGAGGAAAGAGCGGCCATTTTGCCGCCGGATTGTGCCCGTCGTTGATTGGTCGTGGCAATGGTCGTGGGCGTTTTGCCACGACCAATCAGCGACTTGGATTTCCATGACAGACAGAGGCCGCGACCCATGAATATCCGTGACAGACAGACAGACAGAAGGACAGATGGAAGTGACCCTTAGATAATTATATAGTAGATTTTGTGTGACATGACTCTGTGATTTAACGGCATAAAAATTAAAAGTTTTAAAATTCCCAAATTTTCAACATTTTTGCAGAATTTCCGATTTTTTTTCACAAATAAAATTAATTTTATCACTATCATGAAGTACAATATATCACGAAAAAAAAGTCTCAGTGGGATTCATTGAAAGTTATCACCTCATAAATTTACAGTGGTCAGAATTTAAAAAATTGGCCTGTCAGGAAGGTTTAAAAAGGCTTTATTGCGGATTTGCTGCGCTTTTTACCCCTGCAGTTTTAATTAATGGAATGGGTACAAAAACGCTGCAGTTTCACAAAAAAGAGGTGACATGCTACTTCTTTTAAACCGCAGCGTTTCCGCAGCGGATTTTCCACAAAGTGTGCACAGCATTTTTTTTCTCATTGATTTACATTGTACTATAAATCAATTGCGGATCTGCAGCGTTTCTGCACCGGAAAAAATGCTGTGGATCCGCAGAGAATCCAGCGGGCTAACTGTACCAGTGAAAGGTAAAAAGAAAATAAAAAAACTCCTAAAAGTTCAAATCACCCTTTTTATCCCATTGAAAATAAATATATTTTAAAAATAAAAAACAACAAATATTTGGTATTGCTGGGTTCAGAAAAGTCCGATCGATAAAACTATAAAAACAATTAACTTGATCAGAAAACACCGTAAAAAGAAGCAAATGCCAAATGTCCTTTTTTTCTGTTTGCTACAATTCCACAAAAAAAAGCTATAACAAATGATGAAAACATTACATCTATCCCAAAATCGTACTAATAAAAACAATGTCTCGCCCCCAACAGAAAGCTTCCCTGTGTGTAATAAAATACACAGCAGTCGCCGTCTTCTGCCGCTGCGTCGTTGCTTGTGTCTTCATTGCAGTGGAATATGGACACCGGTAAGTATTTTACTACACATACTGGACCTACATTACTGCTCTCCCGTGTGGTGTAGTATATAGAGTATCTGTCAGCTCTCCTGTGTGGTGTAGTATATAGAGGATCTGTCAGCTCTCCTGTGTGGTGTAGTATATAGAGGATCTGTCAGCTCTCCCGTGTGGTGTAGTATATAGAGGATCTGTCAGCTCTCCTGTGTGGTGTAGTATATAGAGGATCTGTCAGCTCTCCCCTGTGGTGTAGTATATAGAGGATCTGTCAGCTCTCCTGTGTGGTGTAGTATATAGAGGATCTGTCAGCTCTCCTGTATGGTGTAGTATATAGAGGATCTGTCGGCTCTCCTGTGTGGTGTAGTATATAGAGGATCTGTCAGCTCTCCCGTGTGGTGTAGTATATAGAGGATCTGTCAGCTCTCCTGTGTGGTGTAGTATATAGAGGATCTGTCAGCTCTCCCGTGTGGTGTAGTATATAGAGGATCTGTCAGCTCTCCTGTGTGGTGTAGTATATAGAGGATCTGTCAGCTCTCCCGTGTGGTGTAGTATATAGAGGATCTGTCAGCTCTCCTCTGTGGTGTAGTATATAGAGGATCTGTCAGCTCTCCTGTGTGGTGTAGTATATAGAGGATCTGTCCGCTCTCCTGTGTGGTGTAGTATATAGAGGACCTGTCAGCTCTCCTGTGTGGTGTAGTATATAGAGGATCTGTCAGCTCTCGTGTGTGGTGTAGTATATAGAGGATCTGTCAGCTCTCCCGTGTGGTGTAGTATATAGAGGATCTGTCAGCTCTCCTGTGTGGTGTAGTATATAGAGGATCTGTCAGCTCTCCCGTGTGGTGTAGTATATAGAGGATCTGTCAGCTCTCCTGTGTGGTGTAGAATATAGAGGATCTGTCAGCTCTCCTGTGTGGTGTAGTATATAGAGGATCTGTCAGCTCTCCTGTGTAATGTAGTATATAGAGGATCTGTCAGCTCTCCTGTGTGGTGTAGTATATAGAGGATCTGTCAGCTCTCCTGTGTGGTGTAGTATATAGAGGATCTGTCAGCTCTCCTGTGTGGTGTAGTATATAGAGGATCTGTCAGCTCTCCTGTGTGGTGTAGTATATAGAGGATCTGTCAGCTCTCCTGTGTGGTGTAGCATATAGAGGATCTGTCGGCTCTCCTGTGTGGTGTAGTATATAGAGGATCTGTCAGCTCTCCTGTATGGTGTAGTATATAGAGGATCTGTCAGCTCTCCTGTGTGATGTAGTATATAGAGGATATGTCAGGTCTCCTGTGTGGTGTAGTATATAGAGGATCTGTCAGCTCTCCTGTGTCATGTAGTATATAGAGGATCTGTCAGCTCTCCTGTGTGGTGTAGTATATAGAGGATCTGTCAGCTCTCCTGTGTGGTGTAGTATATAGAGGATCTGTCAGCTCTCCTGTGTAATGTAGTATATAGAGGATCTGTCAGCTCTCCTGTGTGGTGTAGTATATAGAGGATCTGTCAGCTCTCCTGTGTCATGTAGTATATAGAGGATCTGTCAGCTCTCCTGTGTGGTGTAATATACAGAGGATCTGTCAGCTCTCCTGTGTGGTATAGTATATAGAGGATCTGTCGGCTCTCCTGTGTGGTTTAGTATATAGAGGATCTGTCGGCTCTCCTGTGTGGTGTAGTATATAGAGGATCTGTCAGCTCTCCTGTGTGGTGTAGTATATAGAGGATCTGTCAGCTCTCCTGTGTGGTGTAGTATATAGAGGATCTGTCAGCTCTCCCGTGTGGTGTAGTATATAGAGGATCTGTCAGCTCTCCTGTGTGGTGTAGAATATAGAGGATCTGTTAGCTCTCCTGTGTGGTGTAGTATATAGAGGATCTGTCAGCTCTCCTGTGTAATGTAGTATATAGAGGATCTGTCAGCTCTCCTGTGTGGTGTAGTATATAGAGGATCTGTCAGCTCTCCTGTGTGGTGTAGTATATAGAGGATCTGTCAGTTCTCCTGTGTGGTGTAGTATATAGAGGATCTGTCAGCTCTCCTGTGTGGTGTAGTATATAGAGGATCTGTCAGCTCTCCTGTGTGGTGTAGTATATAGAGGATCTGTCGGCTCTCCTGTGTGGTGTAGTATATAGAGGATCTGTCGGCTCTCCTGTGTGGTGTAGTATATAGAGGATCTGTCAGCTCTCCTGTGTGGTGTAGTATATAGAGGATCTGTCAGCTCTCCTGTGTGGTGTAGTATATAGAGGATCTGTCAGCTCTCCTGTGTAATGTAGTATATAGAGGATCTTTCAGCTCTCCTGTGTGGTGTAGTATATAGAGTATCTGTCAGCTCTCCTGTGTCATGTAGTATATAGAGGATCTGTCAGCTCTCCCGTGTGGTGTAGTATATAGAGGACCTGTCAGCTCTCCTGTATGGTGTAGTATATAGAGGATATGTCAGGTCTCCTGTGTGGTGTAGTATATAGAGGATCTGTCAGCTCTCCTGTGTGGTGTAGTATATAGAGGATCTGTCAGCTCTCCCGTGTGGTGTAGTATATAGAGGATCTGTCAGCTCTCCCGTGTGGTGTAGTATATAGAGGATCTGTCAGCTCTCCCGTGTGGTGTAGTATATAGAGGATCTGTCAGCTCTCCTGTGTGGTGTAGTATATAGAGGATCTGTCAGCTCTCCCGTGTGATGTAGTATATAGAGGATCTGTCAGCTCTCCCGTGTGGTGTAGTATATAGAGGATCTGACAGCTCTCCCGTGTGGTGTAGTATATAGAGGATCTGACAGCTCTCCCGTGTGGTGTAGTATATAGAGGATCTGTCAGCTCTCCTGTGTGGTGTAGTATATAGAGGATCTGTCAGCTCTCCTGTGTGGTGTAGTATATAGAGGATCTGTCCCCTCTCCTGTGTGGTGTAGTATATAGAGGATCTGTCAGCTCTCCTGTGTGGTGTACTATATAGAGGATCTGTCGGCTCTCCTGTGTGGTGTACTATATAGAGGATCTGTCGGCTCTCCTGTGTGGTGTAGTATATAGAGGATCTGTCAGCTCTCCTGTGTGGTGTAGTATATAGAGGATCTGTCAGCTCTCCCCTGTGGTGTAGTATATAGAGGATCTGTCAGCTCTCCCCTGTGGTGTAGTATATAGAGGATCTGTCAGCTCTCCTGTGTGGTGTAGTATATAGAGGATCTGTCAGCTCTCCCGTGTGGTGTGGTATATAGAGGATCTGTCATCTCTCCGTGTGGTGTAGTATATAGAGGATCTGTCAGCTCTCCTGTGTGGTGTAGTATATAGAGGATCTGTCGGCTCTCCTGTGTGGTTTAGTATATAGAGGATCTGTCGGCTCTCCTGTGTGGTGTAGTATATAGAGGATCTGTCAGCTCTCCTGTGTGGTGTAGTATATAGAGGATCTGTCAGCTCTCCTGTGTGGTGTAGTATATAGAGGATCTGTCAGCTCTCCTGTGTGGTGTAGTATATAGAGGATCTGTCAGCTCTCCTGTGTGGTGTAGTATATAGAGGATCTGTCAGCTCTCCCGTGTGATGTAGTATATAGAGGATCTGTCAGCTCTCCCGTGTGGTGTAGTATATAGAGGATCTGACAGCTCTCCCGTGTGGTGTAGTATATAGAGGATCTGACAGCTCTCCCGTGTGGTGTAGTATATAGAGGATCTGTCAGCTCTCCTGTGTGGTGTAGTATATAGAGGATCTGTCAGCTCTCCTGTGTGGTGTAGTATATAGAGGATCTGTCCCCTCTCCTGTGTGGTGTAGTATATAGAGGATCTGTCAGCTCTCCTGTGTGGTGTACTATATAGAGGATCTGTCGGCTCTCCTGTGTGGTGTACTATATAGAGGATCTGTCGGCTCTCCTGTGTGGTGTAGTATATAGAGGATCTGTCAGCTCTCCTGTGTGGTGTAGTATATAGAGGATCTGTCAGCTCTCCCCTGTGGTGTAGTATATAGAGGATCTGTCAGCTCTCCCCTGTGGTGTAGTATATAGAGGATCTGTCAGCTCTCCTGTGTGGTGTAGTATATAGAGGATCTGTCAGCTCTCCCGTGTGGTGTGGTATATAGAGGATCTGTCATCTCTCCGTGTGGTGTAGTATATAGAGGATCTGTCAGCTCTCCTGTGTGGTGTAGTATATAGAGGATCTGTCGGCTCTCCTGTGTGGTTTAGTATATAGAGGATCTGTCGGCTCTCCTGTGTGGTGTAGTATATAGAGGATCTGTCAGCTCTCCTGTGTGGTGTAGTATATAGAGGATCTGTCAGCTCTCCTGTGTGGTGTAGTATATAGAGGATCTGTCAGCTCTCCCGTGTGGTGTAGTATATAGAGGATCTGTCAGCTCTCCTGTGTGGTGTAGAATATAGAGGATCTGTCAGCTCTCCTGTGTGGTGTAGTATATAAAGGATCTGTCAGCTCTCCTGTGTAATGTAGTATATAGAGGATCTGTCAGCTCTCCTGTGTGGTGTAGTATATAGAGGATCTGTCAGCTCTCCTGTGTGGTGTAGTATATAGAGGATCTGTCAGTTCTCCTGTGTGGTGTAGTATATAGAGGATCTGTCAGCTCTCCTGTGTGGTGTAGTATATAGAGGATCTGTCAGCTCTCCTGTGTGGTGTAGTATATAGAGGATCTGTCGGCTCTCCTGTGTGGTGTAGTATATAGAGGATCTGTCGGCTCTCCTGTGTGGTGTAGTATATAGAGGATCTGTCAGCTCTCCTGTGTGGTGTAGTATATAGAGGATCTGTCAGCTCTCCTGTGTGGTGTAGTATATAGAGGATCTGTCAGCTCTCCTGTGTGGTGTAGTATATAGAGGATCTGTCAGCTCTCCTGTGTAATGTAGTATATAGAGGATCTTTCAGCTCTCCTGTGTGGTGTAGTATATAGAGTATCTGTCAGCTCTCCTGTGTCATGTAGTATATAGAGGATCTGTCAGCTCTCCCGTGTGGTGTAGTATATAGAGGACCTGTCAGCTCTCCTGTATGGTGTAGTATATAGAGGATATGTCAGGTCTCCTGTGTGGTGTAGTATATAGAGGATCTGTCAGCTCTCCTGTGTGGTGTAGTATATAGAGGATCTGTCAGCTCTCCCGTGTGGTGTAGTATATAGAGGATCTGTCAGCTCTCCCGTGTGGTGTAGTATATAGAGGATCTGTCAGCTCTCCCGTGTGGTGTAGTATATAGAGGATCTGTCAGCTCTCCTGTGTGGTGTAGTATATAGAGGATCTGTCAGCTCTCCCGTGTGATGTAGTATATAGAGGATCTGTCAGCTCTCCCGTGTGGTGTAGTATATAGAGGATCTGACAGCTCTCCCGTGTGGTGTAGTATATAGAGGATCTGTCAGCTCTCCCGTGTGGTGTAGTATATAGAGGATCTGTCAGCTCTCCTGTGTGATATAGTATATAGAAGATCTGTTAGCTCTCCTGTGTGGTGTAGTATATAGAGGATCTGTCAGCTCTCCTGTGTGGTGTAGTATATAGAGGATCTGTCATCTCTCCCGTGTGGTGTAGTATATAGAGGATCTGTCAGCTCTCCCGTGTGGTGTAGTATATAGAGGATCTGTCAGCTCTCTTGTGTGGTGTAGTATATAGAGGATCTGTCGGCTCTCCTGTGTGGTGTAGTATATAGAGGATCTGTCGGCTCTCCCCTGTGGTGTAGTATATAGAGGATCTGTCAGCTCTCCCCTGTGGTGTAGTATATAGAGGATCTGTCAGCTCTCCCCTGTGGTGTAGTATATAGAGGATCTGTCAGCTCTCCCGTGTGGTATAGTATATAGAGGATCTGTCAGTTCTCCCGTGTGGTGTGGTATATAGAGGATCTGTCATCTCTCCGTGTGGTGTAGTATATAGAGGATCTGTCAGCTCTCCTGTGTGGTGTAGTATATAGAGGATCTGTCGGCTCTCCTGTGTGGTGTAGTATATAGAGGATCTGTCGGCTCTCCTGTGTGGTGTACTATATAGAGGATCTGTCAGCTCTCCCGTGTGGTGTAGTATATAGAGGGTCTGTCGGCTCTCCCGTGTGGTGTAGTATATAGAGGGTCTGTCGGCTCTCCCGTGTGGTGTAGTATATAGAGGATCTGTCAGCTCTCCTGTGTGGTGTAGTATATAGAGGATCTGTCGGCTCTCCCGTGTAGTGTAGTATATAGAGGATCTGTCAGCTCTCCCGTGTGGTGTAGTATATAGAGGATCTGTCAGCTTTCCTGTGTGGTGTAGTATATTGAGGATCTGTCGGCTCTCCCGTGTGGTGTAGTATATAGAGGATCTGTCAGCTCTCCTGTGTCGTGTAGTATATAGAGGATCTGTCAGCTCTCCTGTGTGGTGTAGTATATAGAGGATCTGTCAGCTCTCCTGTGTGGTGTAGTATATAGAGGATCTGTCAGCTCTCCTGTGTGGTGTAGTATATAGAGGATCTGTCAGCTCTCGTGTGTGGTGTAGTATATAGAGGATCTGTCAGCTCTCGTGTGTGGGGTGGTATATAGAATATATCCTGTGTGATATTTTTAAACTGCATGGTGGGCCCCAAGAATGATTTTTCTCTGGTGGGCCCAAGGTACTCCAGTCCGACGCTGTACAAGGCCCTCCAGTGATGTATTGACAGGAGGTAATCCTCTGCGGTGTATCCCTCCTCCACCGGGAGAGAGGTCAACTGAGTTCATTCATGCTGTCACCGGCAATGCTGGCGTGAGAAAATTGTCACGCAGCGTTGCCGTAAAGTGAGAGCCTGAACTCCGGTAACCTCTTCAGTCATGCACTGCAGGAGCGATTACCTCCTGTCAGTGCATCGCGGGAGGCCTATAGAGCAATCACATCTCCTGATGTGACTGCTCTGTAAAGGAGATCGTCGTGGGACACTCGTTATTAATGGACTACATCGGAACAGGGAGTATTTGCGTTGATTTATTTTATTTTTTTGCAGAAGATTGAGGGTGTTGCATGGATTAGCAGTACAATAAATATGGGAAACTGTGTGTAGTGTTTTATTTCATTAAAATACTTTATTCTGGCTGTGTCTTTATTTAACCCTTTAACAACTATAGGATTAGTAATGGATAGGTGTCTTATTGACACCTCTCCATTACTAAGCCAGCTTGATGTCACCTTACAATACAAAGGTGACATGAGCCCCACAAATATTACCCCATATGCTACTGCTACAGGGCAGTGGGAAGAGAGAGGCTAAGTGCCGGAACTGGCACATCTTAGAGATGCGGGCAGCTGTGAGCTGGTGTTTGTAGCTGGGGGGCAATATCCATGGCCCCTTCCTAGGCTATGAATATCAGTCCACAGCTGTCTGCATAGCCTTTCCTGGCTATTAATTTTAGGGGGACCCCCAAGTCATTTTTTGGGGGTCCCCCTATTTTAAGAGCCAGTAAAGGCTAAATATACAGCTGCGGGCTGATATTCATAGCTTGGGAAGATCCATGGACATTAACTCCTTCCTAGGTTATAAACATCTGCCCCCAATTGCTGGCTTTCCCTCTCTGGCACATAAAAATGGCCCACGCCATTTTTTTAACATTTTTATTAAATTAAACATATTGCATTTAAGGCCGGGGTCACACTTGCGAGAAACTCGCACGAGTCTCGCACCTCAATACCCGGCACTGACAAACCCCTCACACACCCTGGTGACTTTAGACCCATTGCTCTGCTCAATTCGGATGTCAAAATATTCACTAAAATTATAGCGTCCAGACTAAAGCTTATTATCCCAACTATAATTTCACCGGACCAAGTGGGTTTTGTGGCCGGACGTGAGACGAAAGATGGGGTGCTGAATCTGATTAAAATAGCCGAGCTGTATGGCCTACCCAGTGCATTCCTGTCGCTTGATGCTGAGAAGGCTTTTGACAGGGTGCACTGGGGGTATCTTCGGGCAGTATTGGAAAGGTTTGGACTGTCGGGCCCAATATTCTCAGCAATCTGTGCTATGTACTCGACTCCTTGTGCCAGGTGTTATGATCTGGTAATTCAGTACCACAATGGACATAGAAGTCAGAGCACATACAGTGACCTGACAATAACCCAAAAACATAGAACGAGCTCTGAGACGTGGGAACTCTGCTGACCGCAATCCCTAATCCTCTCCAACCACACTAGAGGCAGCCGTGGATTGCGCCTAACGCTCCCTATGCAACTCGGCACAGCCTGAGAAACTAGCTAGCCTGAAGATAGAAAATAAGCCTACCTTGCCTCAGAGAAATACCCCAAAGGAAAAGGCAGCCCCCACATATAATGACTGTGAGTTAAGATGAAAAGACAAACGTAGAGATGAAATAGATTTAGCAAAGTGAGGCCCGACTTTCTGAACAGAGCGAGGATAGGAAAGGTAACTTTGCGGTCAACACAAAACCCTACAAACAACCACGCAAAGGGGGCAAAAAGACCCTCCGTACCGAACTAACGGCACGGAGGTACACCCTCTGCGTCCCAGAGCTTCCAGCAAGCAAGAAAAAACAAATAAGCAAGCTGGACAGAAAAAAACAGCAAACAAAATAGCAAAAGCGGAACTTAGCTATGCAGAGCAGCAGGCCACAGGAACGATCCAGGTGGAAACAGGTCCAATACTAGAACATTGACTGGAGGCCAGGATCAAAGCACTAGGTGGAGTTAAATAGAGCAGCACCTAACGACTTCACCACATCACCTGAGGAAGGAAACTCAGAAGCCGCAGTACCACTCTCCTCCACCAACGGAAGCTCACAGAGAGAATCAGCCGAAGTACCACTTGTGACCACAGGAGGGAGCTCTGCCACAGAATTCACAACAGTACCCTCCCTTGAGGAGGGGTCACCGAACCCTCACCAGAGCCCCCAGGACGACCAGGATGAGCCATATGAAAGGCACGAACAAGATCGGGAGCATGGACATCAGAGGCAAAGACCCAGGAATTATCTTCCTGAGCATAACCCTTCCACTTAACCAGATACTGGAGTTTCCGTCTTGAAACACGAGAATCCAAAATCTTCTCCACAATATACTCCAACTCCCCCTCCACCAAAACCGGGGCAGGAGGATCAACAGAAGGAACCTGTTATGAAAGGTAATTCAGTACCACAATGGACATAGAGGTCAGCGCACATACAGTGACCTGGCAATAACCCAAAAAACAAGAACGAGCTCTGAGACGTGGGAACTCTGTTGACCGCAATCCCTAATCCTCTCCAACCACACTAGAGGCAGCCGTGGATTGCGCCTAACGCTCCCTATGCAACTCGGCACGGCCTGAGAAACTAGCTAGCCTGAAGATAGAAAATAAGCCTACCTTGCCTCAGAGAAATACCCCAAAGGAAAAGGCAGCCCCCACATATAATGACTATGAGTTAAGATGAAAAGACAAACGTAGAGATGAAATAGATTTAGCAAAGTGAGGCCCAACTTACTGAACAGAGCGAGGATAGGAAAGATAACTTTGCGGTCAACACAAAACCCTACAAAAACCACGCAAAGGGGGCAATAAGACCCTCCGTACCGAACTAACGGCACGGAGGTACACCCTCTGCGTCCCAGAGCTTCCAGCAAGCAGAAAAAAACAAATTGACAAGCTGTACAGAAAAAAACAGCAAACAAATACCAAAGAGGAACTTAGCTATGCAGAGCAGCAGGCCACAGGAACGATCCAGGAGGAACAGGTCCAATACTAGAACATTGACTGGAGGCCAGGATCAAAGCACTAGGTGGAGTTAAATAGAGCAGCACCTAACGACTTCACCACATCACCTGAGGAAGGAAACTCAGAAGCCGCAGTACCACTTTCCTCCACCAACGGAAGCTCACAGAGAGAACCAGCCGAAGTACCACTTGTGACCACAGGAGGGAGCTCTGCCACAGAATTCACAACAGTACCCCCCCCTTGAGGAGGGGTCACCGAACCCTCACCAGAGCTCCCAGGACGACCAGGATGAGCCATATGAAAGGCACGAACAAGATCGGGAGCATGGACATCAGAGGCAAAGACCCAGGAATTATCTTCCTGAGCATAACCCTTCCACTTAAGCAGATACTGGAGTTTCCGCCTTGAAACACGAGAATCCAAAATCTTCTCCAAAATATACTCCAACTCCCCCTCCACCAAAACCGGGGCAGGAGGATCAACAGATGGAACCATAGGTGACATGTATCTCCGCAACATTGACCTATGGAATACGTTATGTATGGAAAAAGAATCTGGAAGGGTCAGACGAAAAGACACAGGATTAAGAACCTCAGAAATCCTATACGGACCAATAAAACAAGGTTTAAACTTAGGAGAGGAAACCTTCATAGGAATATGACGAGAAGATAACCAAACCAAGTCCCCAACCCGAAGTCGGGGACCCACACAGCGTCTGCGATTAGCGAAACGTTGAGCCTTCTCCTGGGACAAAGTCAAATTGTCCACTACATGAGTCCAAATCTGCTGAAACCTGTCCACCACAGTATCCACACCAGGACAGTCCGAAGACTCAACCTGCCCTGAAGCGAAACGAGGATGGAACCCAGAGTTGCAGAAAAACGGTGAAACGAAGGTAGCCGAGCTGGCCCGATTATTAAGGGCGAACTCAGCCAAAGGCAAAAAGGACACCCAGTCATCCTGATCAGCAGAAACAAAGCATCTCAGATATGTTTCCAAGGTCTGATTGGTTCGTTCGGTCTGGCCATTAGTCTGAGGATGGAAAGCTGAGGAAAAAGACAAGTCAATGCCCATCCTAGCACAAAAGGCTCGCCAAAACCTCGAAACAAACTGGGAACCTCTGTCAGAAACGATATTCTCTGGAATGCCATGTAAACGAACCACATGCTGGAAAAACAATGGCACCAAATCAGAGGAGGAAGGCAATTTAGACAAGGGTACCAAATGGACCATCTTAGAGAAGCGATCACAGACCACCCAAATGACTGACATCTTTTGAGAGACGGGAAGATCTGAAATAAAATCCATAGAGATATGTGTCCAAGGCCTCTTCGGGACCGGCAAGGGCAAAAGCAACCCACTGGCACGAGAACAGCAGGGCTTAGCCCGAGCACAAATCCCACAGGACTGCACAAAAGTACGCACATCCCGCGACAGAGATGGCCACCAAAAGGATCTAGCCACTAACTCTCTGGTACCAAAGATTCCAGGATGACCAGCCAACACCGAACAATGAACCTCAGAGATAACTTTATTCGTCCACCTATCAGGGACAAACAGTTTCTCCGCTGGGCAACGATCAGGTTTATTAGCCTGAAATTTTTGCAGCACCCGCCGCAAATCAGGGGAGATGGCAGACACAATTACTCCCTCTTTGAGGATACCCGCCGGCTCAGATACACCCGGAGAGTCGGGCACAAAACTCCTAGACAGAGCATCCGCCTTCACATTTTTAGAGCCCGGAAGGTATGAAATCACAAAGTCAAAACGGGCAAAAAACAACGACCAACGAGCTTGTCTAGGATTCAACCGCTTGGCGGACTCGAGATAAGTCAAGTTCTTATGATCAGTCAAGACCACCACGCGATGCTTAGCTCCTTCAAGCCAATGACGCCACTCCTCGAATGCCCACTTCATAGCCAGCAACTCTCGATTGCCCACATCATAATTTCGCTCAGCAGGCGAAAACTTCCTGGAAAAGAAGGTGCATGGTTTCATCACCGAGCAATCAGAACTTCTCTGCGACAAAACAGCCCCTGCTCCAATCTCAGAAGCATCAACCTCGACCTGGAATGGAAGCAAAACATCTGCAGACTTTTCAGAGATGTCGGCTGAGTCCAATTATGGATGGCTTGGACCTTAACAGGGTCCATCTCGATAGTAGAAGGGGAAAAGATGAACCCCAAAAATGAAACCTTCTGAACACCAAAGAGACACTTTGATCCCTTCACAAACAAAGAATTAGCACGCAGGACCTGAAACACCGTTCTGACCTGCTTCACATGAGACTCCCAATCATCCGAGAAGATCAAAATGTCATCTAAGTACACAATCAGGAATTTATCCAGGTACTCTCGGAAGATGTCATACATATAGGACTGAAACACTGATGGAGCATTGGCAAGTCCGAATGGCATTACTAGATACTCAAAATGGCCCTCGGGCGTATTAAATGCAGTTTTCCACTCATCACCTCGCTTAATACGCACAAGATTATACGCACCACGAAGATCTATCTTGGTGAAACAACTAGCCCCCTTAATCCGAGCAAACAAATCAGATAACAATGGCAAGGGGTACTGAAATTTAACCGTGATCTTATTTAGAAGGCGGTAATCTATACAAGGTCTCAGTGAACCATCCTTCTTGGCTACAAAAAAGAACCCTGCTCCTAATGGCGACGATGACGGGCGAATATGCCCCTTCTCCAAAGACTCCTTCACATAACTCCGCATAGCGGCGTGCTCAGGCACAGATAAATTAAACAGTCGACCTTTTGGGAATTTACTACCAGGAATCAAATCGATAGCACAATCACAATCCCTATGCGGAGGTAGGGTATCGGACTTGGGCTCATCAAATAAATCCCGGTAATCAGACAAGAACTCAGGAACCTCAGAAGGGGTGGATGACGAAATAGTCAGAAATGGGACATCACCATGTACCCCCTGACAACCCCAGCTGGACACAGACATGGATTTCCAATCTAATACTGGATTATGGACTTGTAGCCATGGCAACCCCAACACGACCACATCATGCAGATTATGCAACACCAGAAAGCGAATAACCTCCTGATGTGCAGGAGCCATGCACATGGTCAGCTGGGTCCAGTACTGAGGCTTATTCTTGGCCAAAGGCGTAGCATCAATTCCTCTCAATGGAATAGGACACTGCAAGGGCTCCAAGAAAAACCCACAACGCCTAGCATACTCCAAGTCCATCAAATTCAGAGCAGCGCCTGAGTCCACAAATGCCATGACAGAATACGATGACAAAGAGCAGATCAAGGTAACAGACAGAAGAAATTTTGACTGTACCGTACCAATGGTGGCAGACCTAGCGAACCGCTTAGTGCGCTTAGGACAATCAGAGATAGCATGAGTGGAATCACCACAGTAGAAACACAGCCCATTCAGACGTCTGTGTTCTTGCCGTTCAACTCTGATCAAAGTCCTATCGCACTGCATAGGCTCAGGTTTAAGCTCAGGTAATACCGCCAAATGGTGCACAGATTTACGCTCGCGCAAGCGTCGACCGATCTGAATGGCCAAAGACATAGACTCATTCAGACCAGCAGGTATAGGAAATACCACCATGACATCCTTAAGGGCTTCAGAGAGACCTTTTCTGAAAATAGCTGCGAGCGCACCTTCATTCCACTGAGTGAGTACGGACCACTTTCTAAATTTCTGACAATATACCTCTATTTCATCCTGACCCTGACACAGAGCCAGCAAATTCTTCTCTGCCTGATCCACAGAATTAAAAATAAGCGTCAGACGCTTATTGGTTACATCGGAACTAGATCCCAACACAATTGAATTGTGCCTTGAATTATTGAAAATTGTCCTTACCCGTAATTATTTTCTGTTTGAAGATAATTATTATTTACAGGCACAAGGGACCGCCATGGGGTCCAATATGGCGCCCCCGTATGCAAATACATATATGGCCACATTCGAGGAAGAAGTGGTATATCAAAATGGTCTTTTTAGAACACATTGTGTCACGTGGAAAAGATTCATAGACGACATTTTTTGTATATGGACAGGCTCCTTGGACTCTCTGAATGAGTTCTTTGAGACCCTTAATCGATCATGGTCGGGCCTCTCGTTCACGATAACTAAGGACACACAACAGGTCAGTTTTCTGGACACCCTGGTGATCAAGGATGCAAGTGGCACCCTTAGCACAGATCTATACAGGAAGCCCACAGATCGTAACAGCTTGCTCCATTACACCAGTCTGCACCCAGTTTCTACTAAAAATGCCATTCCACGTTCCCAATTCCAAAGGGTGGACAGAATAGTCACTGATCCCATTAAGAAACAAGTAAGGGTAGATGAGATGTACCATAAATTTAGAGAACGGGGTTATCCTCCAAATGTACTACATGATGCCTTACAACCGCGAATATCCCCTAAACAATCTTCCATGGGACGAATACCTTTTGTGCACACGTATCATCCTTACGTCCACATTCTTCATCATAATATCAGGAAACACTGGAGACTTCTGAGGGAGGCACACCCAGATATACCTGAGTTTCAGAATCATTTTTTGCCTTGTTACAAACGCCCTCGTAACATTCGTGACACGCTCGTCAAAGCGGACGTTGGGTCAGGCCCACGTACATCTGTACAGAGATTTCTCTCACAACCCAGGACAGGCACGTATCCGTGCCTACACTGTAATCAGTGTGGGAATGTATTAAAAGGAGATCATTTCTACCATCCCCACTCGGGTAAACAATACAAAATCAAGGATTACAGTACCTGTGACACCTCTTTTGTGGTATACTCCATTAAGTGCCCCTGTGGCCTTCTATATATTGGCGAGACATCACAATCAATAAGAGACCGCATCAGTAAGCACAAGTCTACTATAAGATGTAAAAATACGCTGCTCCCATTACCTCACCATTTTATTGATGCGGGACACTCCATACCCCAACTCAAATTTCAGGTCATCGAGCATGTCCCTGCACCCAGACGGGGGGGCAATCGTATCCAGACCCTCAAGAAAAGGGAGGCGTTCTGGATACATGAGTTGGAGACCATGACACCTAGGGGTCTAAACAGGGAGAAATTTCATTTCTATGATTGTTTGGAATAATAATGACTACTGTTAAAATTCATGTATTATTTCTCCCACATCTGTTGTAATTAAGGCTCTTATCCACTCTATTTGTATTTTATACTGACACGTTGCTTTATCTTACAGAGTCAACAATATTGAATATGACGGCACGGAATTTCTCACATCCTGATCCTCCTTCCCCTGGACCCCCACCCCGGTCCCATTGCCTCTTATTATTTTTCCTTATTTTTTCCTTATTTTTTCCTCATCTTCATTATTTTTATTTTTACTTTTGGTTTTCTCCCTTTATTCGTTTCCTTTTCTTCCTTTCCCATCCTTAGTGGATTATCTTACATTTCTCCTCAGGTACTATGGGTCCAGCTGTATGTTATTATCACTAGTTTTTCCACCCTTGGTAGATTATTCATACCGGTGGAACGCACCACCATACTGCTCTATGCCCCTAGTGCCACGCATACATATACCCATTAGGGGAGTGGGATTTCCTCGATGACGCACTTCCGGTATGCGGCCGGCTATGCGTCCCGCCCCCTACTTGTCATAGAGGCATCACCCCTCTTCCCTTACTCCTGTGGACCGCATATTCATGTGGCACGCATTGCCACTCTGTCCTGTAAGACAGGTATCCAACTCGTACTGACGGTGCGTCACTTCCGGTGACGCACTTCCGGTACGCGGCTGACATTGAGGTCCCGCCCCCAGCCCACAAAAGAGCGCTCTTCACCATGATGCTACACCACAGAACTAGCGGTGGACACCGCGTTCATCACCACCATCCGTCCTGGGTAAGATGCCTTTAGGGTCGGCGCCCCATAGGTGGGGCTCATTATCTATTTGTTTCATCTCTAGATTCATGGCCGCATTTCTCTTTTATTTAGAACAGGAACATATTCCTGCTCCATTTCTATGGTCCGCATATAGTTACTACCGATTCTGGGTAAGACATTATAATAGAGCTGGAATTTTTTATGAGATTTTCGTTTTATTGCTTTTCCACTTATATGGGTATATTTTATTCTCTATTTAGGCAAGAGGTGTTCTTTGGTCCACCTGTTAGATCCATACAACACACTTGTTTGGTCCATATTTAGCTACGGCCGATCCTGGGTAAGACATCACAACAGAGACTGACATCATATCTTATGGGGTCTCCCTTTATTACATATCCATTTTATCCTTTAATTTAGGTTAGAGGTCTCCTTTGGCTCATCTGTTAGACCCATACAATACATTTTACTCTCATAGGGTATGTAGATCTTTCCTGTCTGTTGTTACAACATATGCACCCCTGCTTTGCTTATTATGCTCTATTTTTATTTAGTTTCAGTTCTATTTACCATAGTCAAGAGCCACCATTGGATTTTCCCTACACATGACCCTCATTGTGACTTGTATACGGGTCAGTTACTTTCTTATTAATATAGTCTAAGCACATTATAAATTACTCAGTCATGATATGCTCCCCTTTTCCTGTTTAGGATCTACATTAGGACCTTCCCTGTAAACTTACACTAGGACCTTACTTACATTTTGAGCTACACTCTTGCTACCTTTGACTATAAGGTATGATCTTTTCTTTTTCCTTCATTTTTATTTTTTATTTCCCCTTTTTCCCATTCCCCATCCTCCCATCCATCACTATATACGCACGGTATATAATTATGTATTAGTCTTCTCTGTTCCATTATGGAACTGAGAGAATTTTTGTTAAAATTTCATGTACATTGATGGTTTATTTTGCTGTTCTGTTCTTTTGATGTCAATGCAGTACACTGAAGAAGGTCAATAATACTGACCGAAACGTCTGTACGAGTGGCTGCTAATAAAATTTACGACATACTAAAGTTGAGTGCCAAAGTTTATTTTTAATAGTCACTGGTTTGGGAACCTTCTTTGTGCACCTCACAGCTGTGCCACGTTGCTCCATAATATATGATCCACAGAATTAGGCTCATCGTACAGCAATCCGAGCGCCAGGAAAAATGCATCGATATTACTTAATGCAGGATCTCCTGACGCAATAGAGAAAATGCCCAGTCCTGAGGGTCGCCACGCAAAAAAGAAATAACGATCCTAACCTGTTGAACTGGGTCACCAGAGGAGCGAGGTTTCAAAGCCAGAAATAGTTTACAATTATTTTTGAAACTCAGAAATTTAGTTCTATCTCCAAAAAAACAAATCAGGAATAGGAATTCTCGGTTCTAACATAGAATTCTGAACCACAAAGTCTTGAATACTTTGTACTCTTGCCGTGAGCTGATCCACACATGAAGACAGACCTTTAATGTCCATTGCTACACCTGTGTCCTGAACCACCCGAATGTCTAGGGGGAAAAAAAAGGCAAAACACAGTGCAAAGAAAAAAAAATGGTCTCAGAACTTCTTTTTTCCCTCTATTGGGAATCTTTAGTACTTTTGGCCTCCAGTACTGTTATGAAAGGTAATTCAGTACCACAATGGACATAGAGGTCAGCGCACATACAGTGACCTGGCAATAACCCAAAAAACAAGAACGAGCTCTGAGACGTGGGAACTCTGTTGACCGCAATCCCTAATCCTCTCCAACCACACTAAAGGCAGCCGTGGATTGTGCCTAACGCTCCCTATGCAACTCGGCACAGCCTGAGAAACTAGCTAGCCTGAAGATAGAAAATAAGCCTACCTTGCCTCAGAGAAATACCCCAAAGGAAAAAGGCAGCCCCCACATATAATGACTGTGAGTTAAGATGAAAAGACAAACGTAGAGATGAAATAGATTTAGCAAAGTGAGGCCCAACTTACTGAACAGAGCGAGGATAGGAAAGGTAACTTTGCGGTCAACACAAAACCCTACAAAAACCACGCAAAAAAAAACAAATTGACAAGCTGGACAGAAAAAAACAGCAAACAAATAGCAAAGAGGAACTTAGCTATGCAGAGCAGCAGGCCACAGGAACGATCCAGGAGGAACAGGTCCAATACTAGAACATTGACTGGAGGCCAGGATCAAAGCACTAGGTGGAGTTAAATAGAGCAGCACCTAACGACTTAACCTCGTCACCTGAGGAAGGAAACTCAGAAGCCGCAGTACCACTTTCCTCCACCAACGGAAGCTCACAGAGAGAACCAGCCGAAGTACCATTTGTGACCACAGGAGGGAGCTCTGCCACAGAATTCACAACAGGAACCATAGGTGCCACGTATCTCCGCAACAATGACCTATGGAATACGTTATGAATGGATTAAGAATCTGGAAGGGTCAGACGAAAAGACACAGGATTAAGAACCTCAGAAATCCTATACGGACCAATGAAACGAGGTTTAAACTTAGGAGAGGAAACCTTCATAGGAATATGACGAGAAGATAACCAAACCAAATCCCCAACACGAAGTCGGGGACCCACACAGCGTCTGCGATTAGCGAAACGTTGAGCCTTCTCCTGGGACAATGTCAAATTGTCCACTACATGAGTCCAAATCTGCTGCAACCTGTCCACCACAGTATCCACACCAGGACAGTCCGAAGACTCAACCTGCCCTGAAGAGAAACGAGGATGGAACCCAGAGTTGCAGAAAAACGGTGAAACCAAGGTAGCCGAGCTGGCCCGATTATTAAGGGCGAACTCAGCCAAAGGCAAAAAGGACACCCAGTCATCCTGATCAGCAGAAACAAAGCATCTCAGATATGTTTCCAAGGTCTGATTGGTTCGTTCAGTCTGGCCATTAGTCTGAGGATGGAAAGCCGAGGAAAAAGACAAGTCAATGCCCATCCTACCACAAAAGGCTCGCCAAAACCTCAAAACAAACTGGGAACCTCTGTCAGAAACGATATTCTCTGGAATGCCATGTAAACGAACCACATGCTGGAAGAACAATGGCACCAAATCAGAGGAGGAAGGTAATTTAGACAAGGGTACCAAATGGACCATCCTAGAGAAGCGATCACAAACCACCCAAATGACTGACATTTTTTGAGAGACGGGAAGATCTGAAATAAAATCCATAGAGATATGTGTCCAAGGCCTCTTCGTGACCGGCAAGGGCAAAAGCAACCCACTGGCATGAGAACAGCAGGGCTTAGCCCGAGCACAAATCCCACAGGACTGCACAAAAGAACGCACATCCCGCGACAGAGATGGCCACCAAAAGGATCTAGCCACTAACTCTCTGGTACCAAAAATTCCAGGATGACCAGCCAACACTGAACAATGAACCTCAGAGATAACTTTATTCGTCCACCTATCAGGGACAAACAGTTTCTCCGCTGGGCAACGATCAGGTTTATTAGCCTGAAATTTTTGCAGCACCCGCCGCAAATCAGGGGAGATGGCAGACACAATTACTCCCTCTTTGAGAATACCCGCCGGCTCAGATAAACCCGGAGAGTCGGGCACAAAACTCCTAGACAGAGCATCCGCCTTCACATTTTTAGAGCCGGAAGGTACGAAATCACAAAGTCAAAACGGGCAAAAACAGCGACCAACGAGCCTGTCTAGGATTCAATCGCTTGGCAGACTCGAGATAAGTCAAGTTCTTATGATCAGTCAGGACCACCACTCGATGCTTAGCTCCTTCAAGCCAATGACGCCACTCCTCGAATGCCCTCTTCATGGCCAGCAACTCTCGATTGCCAACATCATAATTTCGCTCAGCAGGCGAAAACTTCCTGGAAAAGAAGGCGCATGGTTTCATCACCGAGCAATCAGAACTTCTCTGCGACAAAACAGCCCCTGCTCCAATCTCAGAAGCATCAACCTCGACCTGGAATGGAAGCAAAACATCTGGTTGACACAATACAGGGGCAGAAGAAAAACGACGCTTCAACTCTTGAAAAGCTTCCACAGCAGCAGAAGACCAATTGACCACATCAGCACCCTTCTTGGTCAAATCGGTCAATGGTTTAGCAATACTAGAAAAATTGCAGATGAAGCGACGATAAAAATTAGCAAAGCCCAGGAACTTTGCAGACTTTTCAGAGATGTCGGCTGAGTCCAATCATGGATGGCTTGGACCTTAACAGGGTCCATCTCGATAGTAGAAGGGGAAAAGATGAACCCCAAAAATGAAACCTTCTGAACACCAAAGAGACACTTTGATCCCTTCACAAACAAAGAATTAGCACGCAGGACCTGAAACACCGTTCTGACCTGCTTCACATGAGACTCCCAATCATCCGAGAAGATCAAAATGTCATCCAAGTACACAATCAGGAATTTATCCAGGTACTCTCGGAAGATGTCATGCATAAAGGACTGAAACACTGATGGAGCATTGGCAAGTCCGAATGGCATTACTAGATACTCAAAATGGCCCTCGGGCGTATTAAATGCAGTTTTCCATTCATCGCCTCGCTTAATACGCACAAGATTATACGCACCACGGAGATCTATCTTGGTGAACCAACAAGCCCCCTTAATCCGAGCAAACAAATCAGATAACAACGGCAAGGGGTACTGAAATTTAACCGTGATCTTATTTAGAAGGCGGTAATCTATACAAGGTCTCAGCGAACCATCCTTCTTGGCCACAAAAAAGATCCCTGCTCCTAATGGCGACGATGACGGGCGAATATGCCCCTTCTCCAAGGACTCCTTCACGTAACTCCGCATAGCGGCGTGCTCAGGCACAGATAAATTAAACAGTCGACCCTTTGGGAATTTACTACCAGGACTCAAATCGATAGCACAATCACAATCCCTATGCGGAGGTAGGGTATCGGACTTAGGCTCATCAAATACATCCCGGTAATCAGACAAGAACTCTGGAACCTCAGAAGGGGTGGATGACGAAATAGACAGAAATGGGACATCACCATGTACCCCCTGACAACCCCAGCTGGACACAGACATGGATTTCCAATCTAATACTGGATTATGGACTTGTAGCCATGGCAACCCCAACACGACCACATCATGCAAATTATGCAACACCAGAAAGCGAATAACCTCCTGATGTGCAGGAGCCATGCACATGGTCAGCTGGATCCAGTACTGAGGCTTATTCTTGGCCAAAGGTGTAGCATCAATTCCTCTCAATGGAATAGGACACTGCAAGGGCTCCAAGAAAAACCCACAACGCCTAGCATACTCCAAGTCCATCAAATTCAGGGCAGCGCCTGAATCCACAAATGCCATGACAGAATAAGATGACAAAGAGCAGATCAAGGTAACGGACAAAAGAAATTTTGACTGTACCGTACCAATGGTGGCAGACCTAGCGAACCGCTTAGTGCGCTTAGGACAATCAGAGATAGCATGAGTGGAATCACCACAGTAGAAACACAGCCCATTCAGACGTCTGTGTTCTTGCCGTTCAACTCTGGTCAAAGTCCTATCGCACCGCATAGGCTCAGGTTTATGCTCAGATAATACCGCCAAATGGTGCACAGATTTACGCTCACGCAAGCGTCGACCGATCTGAATGGCCAAAGACATAGACTCATTCAGACCAGCAGGCATAGGAAATCCCACCATGACATCTTTAAGGGCTTCAGAGAGACCCTTTCTGAAAATAGCTGCGAGCGCACCTTCATTCCATTGAGTAAGTACGGACCACTTTCTAAATTTCTGACAATATACCTCTATCTCATCCTGACCCTGACACAGAGCCAGCAAATTTTTCTCTGCCTGATCCACTGAATTAGGTTCATCGTACAGCAATCCGAGCGCCAGGAAAAACGCATCAATATTACTTAATGCAGGATCTCCTGGCGCAAGGGAAAATGCCCAGTCTTGAGGGTCGCCACGCAAAAAAGAAATAATAATTCTCACTTGTTGAACTGGGTCACCAGAGGAGCGAGGTTTCAAGGCCAGAAACAGTTTGCAATTATTTTTGAAATTCACAAACTTGGCTCTATCACCATAAAACAAATCAGGAATAGGAATTCTTGGTTCTAACATAGGATTCTGAACCACCAAATCTTGAATCTTTTGTACATTTATAACGAGATTATCCATTGAAGAGCACAGACCCTGAATGTCCATGTCCACACCTGTGTCCTGAACCACCCAAATGTCTAGGGGAAAAAAAAGGCAAAACACAGTGCAAAGAAAAAAAAATGGTCTCAGAACTTCTTTTTTCCCTCTATTGGGAATCATTAGTACTTTGGGCCTCCAGTACTGTTATGATCTGGTAATTCAGTACCACAATGGACATAGAAGTCAGAGCACATACAGTGAAAAAACGCCGGCACACTATTAGATACTCAGAAAGTCTCTTATTATTAATTTTATTTCAGAAATAACGGTGAACTTCCAACAAAGATATTTTCAAAATGGTAAATTTCCATATATCCTCATGCTTCAAAAAAGACGTGGGTTATATTTCCATCATCAGATATACATCTCTTATACTCTGTATGGACACAATATTTAATCCTTTTAGTCTCTCAACGTTTCGGCTGTCCCCTGTCAGCGGTTTTCCTTGCGGTCGCAGCAGCACCTCTATGGCAGTCACCATATATTAAGTGGGTTTTCTTTATCCGGCGCTCCACATTGTGCAAAAGGATTTTTTCTCTTGAAAAAGGCTTCACAGCCGAAACGTTGAGAGACTAAAAGGATTAAATATTGTGTCCATACAGAGTATAAGAGATAAAAAGCAAAAAAGATAAGGTCTGCACCCACTACCACGTCAGGAATGGTGCAAAGGTATAGAGGTAAGTGCCACTGATAACACAAATCATATAAGAAAAAAAGCACCAATAAATACCAAATATAAAAGCAACAAAGTTTATTAAATATATTTAGAGTAAGAACACAAAATAAACAAAAAAGGGAATGTGACAGGGTGAGCCAGAAGCAGGTGGCACCAAACAGAGACAGGTTCCCTCAGGTATGTACATACACATGCAGTAGATTATGCTCAGGACTAGATAAACCGATACAATGTGCAGAGATACATATATGCACAAAGAGAGTGTGGGGGGCTGTATACCACCTGTACACCGAGAGCGAAAAAAGACCCACAAAAGGATCAAGTAATGAAAGTACGTACCTAGGTGAACACTGGAGCTCTGAGGTGCCACCGTCCCCAACGCGCGTTTCGGCGCTTAAGCCTTCTTCGGCTTAAGCGCCGAAACGCGCGTTGGGGACGGTGGCACCTCAGAGCTCCAGTGTTCACCTAGGTACGTACTTTCATTACTTGATCCTTTTGTGGGTCTTTTTTCGCTCTCGGTGTACAGGTGGTATACAGCCCCCCACACTCTCTTTGTGCATATATGTATCTCTGCACATTGTATCGGTATATCTAGTCCTGAGCATAATCTACTGCATGTGTATGTACATACCTGAGGGAACCTGTCTCTGTTTGGTGCCACCTGCTTCTGGCTCACCCTGTCACATTCCCTTTTTTGTTTATTTTGTGTTCTTACTCTAAATATATTTAATAAACTTTGTTGCTTTTATATTTGGTATTTATTGGAGAGTATAAGAGATGTATATCTGATGATGGAAATATAACCCACGTCCTTTTTGAAGCATGAGGATATATGGAAATATACCATTTTGAAAATATCTTTGTTGGAAATTCACCGTTATTTCTGAAATAAAATTAATAATAAGAGACTTTCTGAGTATCTAATAGTGTGCCGGAGTTTTTTCACAATATTGTTATTTAGTCCTGAGCACCTCTAAACAAACAGTGAGCACCTTTTCTACCGTTATTCTTAGAGCACATACAGTGACCTGACAATAACCCAAAAACATAGAACGAGCTCTGAGACGTGGGAACTCTGCTGACCGCAATCCCTAATCCTCTCCAACCACACTAGAGGCAGCCGTGGATTGCGCCTAACGCTCCCTATGCAACTCGGCACAGCCTGAGAAACTAGCTAGCCTGAAGATAGAAAATAAGCCTACCTTGCCTCAGAGAAATACCCCAAAGGAAAAGGCAGCCCCCACATATAATGACTATGAGTTAAGATGAAAAGACAAACGTAGAGATGAAATAGATTTAGCAAAGTGAGGCCCGACTTTCTGAACAGAGCGAGGATAGGAAAGGTAACTTTGCGGTCAACACAAAACCCTACAAACAACCACGCAAAGGGGGCAAAAAGACCCTCCGTACCGAACTAACGGCACGGAGGTACACCCTCTGCGTCCCAGAGCTTCCAGCAAGCAAGAAAAAACAAATAAGCAAGCTGGACAGAAAAAAACAGCAAACAAAATAGCAAAAGCGGAACTTAGCTATGCAGAGCAGCAGGCCACAGGAACGATCCAGGAGGAAACAGGTCCAATACTAGAACATTGACTGGAGGCCAGGATCAAAGCACTAGGTGGAGTTAAATAGAGCAGCACCTAACGACTTCACCACATCACCTGAGGAAGGAAACTCAGAAGCCGCAGTACCACTCTCCTCCACCAACGGAAGCTCACAGAGAGAATCAGCCGAAGTACCACTTGTGACCACAGGAGGGAGCTCTGCCACAGAATTCACAACAGCCAGGGTCTTAACGTCCGGGTTTTTATCTGGTCCGTTTCAGATCACAAATGGCACTCGTCAGGGTTGCCCACTCTCTCCTATTATTTTCGCACTGTGCATGGAGCTGCTCGCTGAATGCATAAGAACCTCTATTAATATCACCGGCATCAGGGTTGGACAGATGGAGCACAGAATTGGCTTGTATGCTGATGATGTTATTCTATCCTGTGTCAACTTGGAGACATCCTTGACAGCTATTACCTTGGAACTCGGGGAATTCAGTAATGTGTCATACTACAGGTTGAATCCCACGAAGTCCTTGTTGTTTCCGGTGGCGGTTCCATGCGCGGCCAAGTCGAAAATGGAGGCTGAGTTTCCATTTAAATGGATGACAGAGGGTATCCCGTACTTGGGAGTTATATTGACGGGCTCTGAACAGATTGTCGAGAAGAATTTCTCTAAATTGATCACACAGGTTAGGGCACAACTTGACCATTTTCACAAAGTTATGACATCCTGGATTGCCAGGATTAATGTTTTCAAAATGATGATCCTGCCTAAAATACTGTATCTCCTTAGGTGTATCCCATTAAAAATCCCCAAACGTTTGATTTTGAAGTTAGAAACTATGACATATGATTATATTTGGTCACACAAAAAATCTAGAATCTCTAGAACCTTGCTGTACTATCCTTACAAACGGGGAGGGCTGGGAATGCCGAACCTCTTGCTGTACGATAGAGCGGCCATACTAACTGGACTTAGAGACTGGTGGCAGGCGGACAAAGACCATAGATGGCTCCAAATAGAAAACTACTATGCCAAAACTAGATCTACCCGCACGATTCTTGAGGCTGAATCTATTGCAATCACTGATTATTCCCCTCCCTTACCAACCATGAAAATCTCGCTCCACTATTGGAGGACACTGGTCCCTTCCTTGATTAAATTATCTCATGACTCCCTATCCTTAAAAGCCCTTGAGACACACATCCCATTTATTAATCTCCAGCCTTGGGTTGATGCTGGAATCGTAACATTACGGCAGATATTGGGTGCCGCTGGCCTTGTCCCCTTTGACCGCTTGGCCTCCAGCTTCCCGAATGTCCGGAGATATTTCTATCAATATTTGCAGATACGTCATCTACTTCATAATTCCCCAAACTCGCCTTTCTTCAACTCCCATTTAAATAACAGGGTTAATGGTTATTTCTTGTTGCCTGACTCTGGCCCGAAGGGAATTTCAATAATATATAAAGCCTTAAATGACCCAGCAGAAGATGTTAAACTGCCATATATGATCAAGTGGGAACAGGATCTGGACTTCCTATCTGACCCGATAGATTGGGAGGAGGGACTGGGTGAAGTATTACGGGTATCTGCCTGCGTCAATCATCTCGAACAATTGAAAAAAGTACACCTTAGATGGTATCAATATCCGGTTCAGGTGGCTCACTATGACCCTGCCGGGTCGGACAAATGCTGGAGGGGGTGCGGTCACAGGGGAACTCTGGAACACACCTGGTGGTCTTGTCCAATTCTTCAGCCCTGGTGGAGAGATATGGACCTTTTAATTGCACAGGTCTTGGGGATCCAGCTGACTCTGTCACCTAGGCAGGCTATTCTTCACATCGGCCTGGAGGACATTCCACACATACTTCGAGGTACACTATCACATATTCTAATAGCTGCCAGGTTATTAGTCGCCTCAAGATGGAAAGACACTAATTCTCCCAATATTAGTGAATTAATTAATAAACTTAATGTCCACTGCCAATATGAACTCGCCTTGGCTCACTCCATGACTGCCAAAACCAAAAGACAAAATATTTGGCACCCTTGGTTACACAGTGGTCATTCCTCTATTGACCCGCACCACCTTGTTTGATCGTTTACTTGAGTGGGAATAAGTAAGCATAATTGACATGTCTGTTTTTGTGTTTGTAATATTCTTATTCTGCCATAGTTTGCCAGGACCCCTTGTCTATAACTGAATTGCTAGATAATGTCTTGTGAATGCCTATACTCCTTTCCTCCCCCCCCCATTCCCCCTACTGTACCTATCCCTCTCCCCTCCCCCCTGCTTCTCTCCCCTACTTCTTCCTTTCTGATTGGTTTGGTTTTTCTCCTTACCTATTTCTGGTCATTTTTAATTGACCTCTGTTACTGTTACTACTGTTTGACTGCACTGTATTGTTTTGGAAATCTTCAATAAACACTAATTCATAAAAAATAAAAAAAAACCTGGCACTGACGCCGGCACTTGGGACTGGAGCATGCGGCTACATGTATTTCTATGCAGCTAAACGCTCCGGTCCGAATGCCGGCTGAGGTGCGAGACTCGTGCGAGTTTCTCGCAAGTGTGACCCCGGCCTAACGCAGATGTGGTGTATGTGTGTGTGTGTGTCTTTATTTAACTCTTTATGTACCATTTTATTATGTTTATTACTAAACATCGGGATTATCTATCTATCTATCTAATTGATCTATTTATCTATAAATCTGTCTATAGATAGATCTATCCATCTAGGTAGAAAATGCCACAGGGCATTAAAGTCCTCTTTTTTACATCTTTTTGTGCTGTTTCCTTTTTTGTTTACTACCTATCTATAGATCTATCTATCTATCATTCTATAGATATATCTATCTATAGATCTGTCTATAGATCTATCTATTATCTATCTATAGATCTATTATCTATAGATCTATCTACAGATTATCGATTATCTATCTATAGATCTAGAAAAAGGAGAGCACAGCAGGACTATGTATAAGTTTAGGCCATGTGAAAACACAGAAAAACATTAAAAGCATAATCTAGATTTTGCTACTCAAAAAAAAAATGCCCATCAACCATGGCAAGGTGACCTCCCTCTGATGGGTCCCTGCTTTACTGTACATGCCTTCTCTTGGACTATCAACCTACAATTTTGGACACTCATGTCTGCTCCTGGGTTTAGCCTACAATTTATGGGCAAGTAGAGCTGGTTACGGCCACCTGCAGGTCTATGGGAGGAGTGCAGAATCAAGCTGGATGCAGCCAACATCCAATAACTAAACTTATACATAGTGCTGCTGTGCTCTCCTTTTTCTATATAATGCAGTCTGACAGCTTGCACATGTTCACACTTAGGAGGTGCTGATCAGTCTTTTTGTATATTTATCTATAGATCTATCTATAGATCTATCTATCTATCTACCTATTATCTATCTATAGATCTACAGTATCTATCTATCTATCTGTGTGTGTAAACATTATTCTTCAATAGTGTATGTAAAAGAGGTTGGACAAGGAAATGACATCACAATTCTTTTTTTTTATTGTTAAATATCTTTATTTAGCTGACAAAAACGCAGACAAATCCGCATAAAAAAATGTGAAAATCCGCATTGAAAAAGCATAAAAAGGGTCGAGAGACCCTTCTTCCTGAGATGACATTATAAGTTCTTTTTTGGAGCTAAAGTGGCCATCTTGAGAGTATATGATCTCTGCCGCACAATAACATATACAGGGTGGGCAAGATGGTGCATCACCGCATTATGGGTGTCAGGTCCGAGCATTCCTACATGAACAGTTTCCTGGAAAGCGGATTGGTTGTTATGGGCCAGTTGAATGGCCACCAAGGTCTCCCGATCCGAATCAAGATCTTTGTTTCAATTATCCCTAAAAAATGCAAAGACCTACTCCTATGCAGTACTTACCTCCCAATGTCACTGCTAAATGTAGAGACAAAGCTATGGGCTAAAATTTTTGCTAGAAGAATAAGTTTGGTCCTGCCAAAAATAATACACCCACACCAAGCTGGCTTTGTAAAAGGCAGAAAAGGTAAAGATAACTCCGGTTAACTTTCAATCTCATATGCCATAAAAACTAAAGCCCCCCTGACCATATTTTCAACTGACGCAGAGAAAGTGTATGATAGAATTAGTTGACGCTTTATAATAAGCATCTCGGAAAGATTTGCCTTTCCAACTGCATTTAGAAATGCCATTCTAGCACTATGTTCTCAACCCTCAGGGAAAATTAGAGTCAATGGCTCTTTTCCTCCATAACGAAATAAGACAAGGGTGTCTTCTCTCCCCCTCTCTCTTTACTGTATATTAGTGATGGAGACCCTTATATAAAATTTGGACAAGACCAGACCATTCAGGGGCAAAAAGTACATTTGGAGCAAAAAGCTGTAGCTATTGACAATGATCTTTTATTTCTACTTGCAAACCCCAAGAAATTGTTCCCTAAACTCGTGGAACTTTTTGAACAGTTTAGAGAAATATCACATTTTAAAATCAATCTAGAAAAATCAGATGCCCTCAATATTTCGGCCTAAAAAAGCGATAGAGCATTCCTCCAGAATAATATCCGATTAAAATGGCCATCAAAACACATCAAATACTAAGGAGTTCAAATTTCTAACGACCCAAGAGACCTATACCAGAGTAACTACCGTACATCAACTCATAAACACAATAAAACCCCTCGTAGAATCCTATGACATGCCTTACTTGCCTGGATGGGTAGAAACAAATTAACCTTCAACCACTTCTACTTGGCAGACAATCTCATTAATACGTTTGGACTAATAACTCACCCCCAGCAGACACTAAATTATATGGCATCACTACCATGACCCTAAAAATCAGAAGGGATCTAGATTTAGCCTTAACCCCTCTATCTTCTCCTTCAGCTTTAGCTCCCATTTGCACCATCCCATAACTTCTCAACCCCAACTATGTATATATATATATGACTTATGGTCCCATCTACCCATATACACTATCTCCCAATTTTAACTAACAGAGTCCCTATAGAAAATACATGGTCAAAGGAAGTCAAGAAACACCCTAACAACTTCCTGCAACAATTACATGTTACGCACAATTTTTAACAACTTATAGCAAAATTCCTGACTGTAGGAAATTGATCTTGGCCTGACTTACTCTCCAAGTTCCCCTTCCTCAGGGTCACTCTATAAAAATATGTGATGTGGTTTATAGTCCCTCTCCATTGTCCATGGACGAGGCATGTCTCTGGTGGTGCACCTGGACCATCATCTTAGTGATAAGGACACATTTGAAACTTTGTGATTACCATCTCTCATCCTATTGAGGCAGGTGAGCCCTGCAAATTGAAGCCTGCAGAGAATCCAAAGAGGGAGCTGTATATGAAGGACTTGCTTGTTTCTGTTTATACTGCGGTTGAACAGATCATATAATGATTCAGTGTTTTAACCCCTTAGTGACAGCAGAGGCGTAGCTAGTGTTTTGGTCCAGGGGGGGTGAAGCATCTGAGTGGGCCCCTAACCAGATAACTTTGATTACAACTGGGTGACACACCTTAATAGTGGAGGAGAACCTCAGCAGATGACCGTGCTCTTACTGAAGATAAGCTCTATATAAAGACCAATATGGATATTACCGCCATAGGGTCAGTGGTAGATACCAGCCCTACAGAACATAGATCACAGCATAGTTACAGATAATGTCTTACCGCTGACGTCCTTTCTGAAGGAATCGTTCATTTTTCCCGTCTTTTCCATCTGGCCCAGACCGACATGACAACTTCTTCCAGCAATGACTCACCTGCAGAGAATACAAGACTTCTCATATTCCAGGCATCACCATCTACTACCAACTTGCACAAACTCCTCATCCTGCTGATACCCCAATACTGAGCCGCTGCTGCCATATGTGTCCCTATTACTGCCCCTGATACCCCAATACTGAGCCGCTGCTGCCGTATGTGTCTGGAGCGCCCCCAGACGCAGGGCCACGAGTTCTCGGTACCAGGCCTCTCTGGTTCGGTTCTGAGGCTGTCACGGTGGCTAGACCCGGTCCGCGACCCTGCTAAGGGGCATCCGATAAAGGTGATAGGAGTCTGTCAGGGATTTTTGACGCCACCTGTGGTGTTCGGTCAGGGTGACCGACGCTGCTGTGGGGTCCGCTGGGGGTGATGGAATGGCAGCTGGATGGTATACCTTACCACAGGTGAAGTATGTCCCCAGGGCTTCCCAGTAAGGTAGATGGTAATGGTGTGAGGTGCAGTCAATAACGAGGGCACAGGGTTGCAGTCTCTTTATCTCTTTACTGAAGACTTCAGGATCCACAATCCAGAGCACGCTTAACAGGGCTATCTGAGACCGGCCGGTCCGATGGGCACATCCAGAGTTCTCTTTGCAGGTGGAAACCGTTGCCTACCACTAGCGCCTGTTTGTGTTGTAGTCCTACCCTGCTAAGCATTCGGTATAGTCCTCACAACTGCTGTTCTTGTTCGTTCGTTCTCTACAGCTCTCTCTTTCTTTTGGTTCCAGATCTTTCTAGTTCAACGTCCCCCAGATATGTTATGGCTAGGACGCACCCGTATGACGGGAAAGCCTGGAGTTCTTCCGGGACCCTAGAGACGCCCCTCTCCCACAGTTGCCCCCTATGTCTTCGTAGGTGTTTAGGTGAGACAGCCAACCTATAATTAACTGTCCTGCGGAGTTCGGAGTAAGGCCTTGAGTCAGTTACTCCCGCGGTGTTCCGGCCACCGGCTACACGCCTCAGTAGGATGTTGCCTCGGTCTCACGGCACGACTCCTACTGGTACTCCTTTGTGCTTGATCTCGTTTACACTGTTCCACAATATCCTTCCCTTCGTGTCTCTCTCTTGGATACCGCCACGGGGTGTGCAGGCGCGGTTCCGTTACGTTCTGTTCTGTTCGCTAGGCACCTGCCAGGTTCCCACGCCCGGCAGGGACCCCCCTGTGTCTTCTCCCTGCAACACCCCCTGCCATGGGATGTTGCCTGAATCCAGCCCAGTCAGCTTCTGACTAACTTCCTCCCCGACCCCTAGTTTTACCAGTGTGAGGAGTGGCCCAATAAATAAAGCCTGTTGCTCCCCCTAGTGGCCGGAGTGTGAAGTGTAAAGTGTTCTGGTGATACCTGGTCAGGAGAACTCCTTTAGTGCCATCGGACGTACCATCACTCCCCTTAGTGGCAGAGCGTCATACTGCAACGACCAGGTCTCTCTGCATGTCCCTATTACTGCCCCTGATACCCCAATACTGAGCCGCTGCTGCCGTATGTGTCCCTATTACTGCCCGATACCCTAATACTGTGTCGCTGCTGCCATATGTGTCCCTATTACTGCCCCTGATACCCCAATACTGAGCCGCTGCTGCCGTATGTATCCCTATTACTGCCCTTGATACCCCAATACTGAGCCTCTGCTGTATGTGTCCTTATTACTGCACCTGATACCCCAATACTGAGCCACTGATGCCGTATGTGTCCCTATTACTGCCCCTGATACCCCAATACTGAGTCGCTGCTGCTGTATGTGTCCCTATTACTTCCTCTGATACCCCAATACTGAGCTGCTGCCATATGTGTCCTTATTACTGCACCTGATACCCCAATACTGAGCCGCTGCTGTATGTGTCCTTATTACTGCACCTGATACCCCAATACTGAGCCGCTGCTGCTGTATGTGTCCTTATCACTGCACCTGATACCCCAATACTGAGCCACTGCTGCCATGTGTCCCTATTACTGCACCTGATACCCCAATACTGAGCCGCTGCTGCCGTATGTGTCCCTATTACTGCTCCTGATACCCCAATACTGAGTCGCTGCTGCCGAATGTGTCCCTATTACTGTACCTGATTCCCCAATACTGAGCGGCTGCTGCCGTATGTGTCCCTATTACTGCGCCTGATACCCCAATACTGAGCCACTGCTGCCGTATGTCTCTATTACTCCACCTGATACCCCAATGCTGAGCCGCTGCTGCCATATGTGTCCCTATTACTGCACCTCCTGTGTGGTTCTCTGTGCCCTCTAAATTCTAAAGCAACTCTCTACAATATAGTAATGTCAGGTGCAAGTGCCCTAGAAAACAGTGCCCATATTTTGCCCCTGGAAAGTAATAATGCCCTGTGTGCCCCTTTGATAGCCACAGTAACCTGAGTTCCCTTATAACAATAAGTGCCCACTTTACATTTAATAAAGTCCCGAGTCTCCCCCTGTACAGCTCCCTTATACACAGTATGATGCTCTCTTATACACAGTATAATGCACCCCCCCACAGTATACTGACTCCATAGTAGCCCCCAAACTGTTTGATGGCTCCAACAATGTATAATGACCCCCACACTGAAAGCTCCATACTGTATGATGGCCCCCTAGATAGCCTCCATATACAGTAGCATAATGCACCAAATAGTCCACAATATAGTATAATGCACTCCCCATAGGCAGACTCTATAGTATACGGCAGCCCCATAGGCAGACACTGTAATAAGGCAGCACCCCAATATAGGTAGACCCTGTTATAAGGCAGTAGCCCCATAGGCAGACTCTGTAGTAGAAGGCAACACCCCCATAGGCAGACCCTGTAATAAGGCAGCATCCCCATAGTCAGACCCTGTAATAAGGCAGCACCCCCATAGTCAGACCCTGTAATGAGGCAGCACCCCTATAGTCAGACCCTATAAAGAGGCAGCCCCATAGCCAGACCCTGTAATAAGGCAGCCCCCTTAGTCAGACCCTGTAATAAGGCAGCACCCCCATAGGCAGACCCTGTAATAAGGCAGCCCCCCATAGTCAGACCCTGTAATGAGGCAGCACCCCTATAGGCGGACCCTGTAATAAGGCAGCCCCCCATAGTGAGACCCTGTAATAAGGCAGCACCCCCATAGGCAGACCCTGTAATAAGGCACCTTCCAGGTGCACGGAACCTCCGTCCTGATGAGACAATGTGCAACATGAGAGAAAAAAAAGGATCTTTGTTGAGGCAGCACCCCTATAGTCAGACCCTGTAATAAGGCAGCCCCCCATAGTCAGACCCTGTAATGAGGCAGTACTCCTATAGTCAGACCCTGTAATAAGGCAGTACCCCTATAGTCAGACCCTGTAATGAGGCAGCACCCCTATAGTCAGACCCTGTAATAAGGCAGACCCTGTAACAAGGCAGCAGCACCCATTAAAAAAACAAAAAAAAAATCACCTCTCTTCCTCCTGGTTCTTGCACTGCTCCCGCTGATCTCCTGACAGCGGGCACCGGACAGTGATGTAATCGCGCCCACTGTCAGTGTCAGCGATGTCAGACGCCGACACTGACAGGGGGATGGTGGGAGAAGGAGCGCAGCCCTCCTTCTCCCATCATTGCGATCAGCTGTATCGGCTAAATGCCAGCACCACTAATCTTCCGATGGTGGCCGGGGGCCCACTGCTGGCACCGGGCTCCCCGCCTGCTCAGGGGCCCCATAGCAGCAGAGCAGGGAGATCGATTCTCCCTGCTCTGCCACAGAATGTAACTGTAGCTGCGCGCTCCGATACAGTTACAGTAGCGTAGCTCCAGGTAGGCCCCCTCAGAGCAGTGGGCCCGGGGCGCCCGCACCCTCTGGCTCCCCGGTAGCTACGCTACTGTGACAGAGCCAATTTGGTAATGACCAAGCCAGTTTTTACAATTCTGACCACTGTCACTTTATGAGGTTATATGTTGTGGATTCTGTTTTTGGGCTCCCTCTGGTGGTTACAGATGGTACTGGGTGACTTGTGTTCTCTGCGGTCTCTGGTGTCCACCTGTTCTATCAGGATATGGGAGTTTCCTATTTAACCTGGCTTTCTTGTAATTTCCTCGCCGGCTATCAATGTAATCAGTGTGTCTTGTTACCTCTGCTTCCCGCTTCTGTATCCTTCAGGACAAGCTAAGTTTTTGATTTTCCTGTTCCACGTTTTGCTTAATTTTTGTCTTAGTCCAGCTTGCAGATATGTGATTCCTTTTTGCTGGTTGCTCTAGTGGGCTGATATTACTCCTCATGTTCCATGAGTTGGAACATGAGTTCAAGTAATTTCAGGATGGTTTTTTGTAGGGTTTTTCGCTGACCGCGCAGTTCACTTTTGTATCCTCTGCTATCTAGCTTTAGCGGGCCTCATTTTGCTGAATCTGTTTTCATAACTACGTATGTGCTTTCCTCTCATTTCACCGTCATTACATGTGGGGGGCTGCTATTTCTGTGGGGTGTTTCTCTGGAGGCAAGAGAGGTCTGTGTTTCTTCTAATAGGGAAAGTTAGTTCTTCGGCTGGCGCGAGACGTCTAGAATCATCGTAGGCACGTTACCCGGCTACAGCTAGTTGTGTGTTGAGGTTCAGGATCGCGGTCAGCTCAGTTTCCATCACCCTAGAGCTTGTTTTGTTTTTTGTGCTTGTGCTTTTGTGATCCCCTGCCATTGGGATCATGACAGTATAGCCGGCCAAAAAGTGGTAATCGTATTGGCTGAAGTAGGAGGATAAGTAGTCTGAGGAAGTTTTTTTTTTTTTCCCCTCAGAGTTTGCTGCATAGCCTTAATTGCAGCCTGGCTGCGTCTTACCTCCTCTTAATCCTTGAATGGCTCTGACCTCAGCTGTTTATCATGGACGTCCAGAGTTTGGCTTCCAGCCTGAATAATCTTGCTGCTAAGGTTCAAAATATACAAGATTTTGTTGTACATGCTCCTATGTCTGAACCTAGAATTCCGATCCCAGAGTTTTTTTTCTGGAGATAGATCTAGTTTTCTGAATTTTAGGAACAATTGCAAGTTGTTTCTTTCTTTGAAATCTCGCTCTTCTGGAGACCCTGCTCAGCAAGTCAAGATTGTTATATCTTTCCTGTGGGGTGACCCTCAGAGTTGGGCATTTGCATTGGCACCAGGGGATCCTGCGTTGCTCAATGTGGATGCGTTTTTTCTGGCATTCGGTTTCCTCTATGAGGAACCTAACCTAGGCTACGTTCACATTAGCGTTGCGCGCCGGTGCATCGGCGATGCAACGGCGACGCAACGCACGACGCACAAAAAACGCGCGCAAAAACGCTGCGTTTTGCGACGCGTGCGTCGTTTTTTGACGAAAATCGGACGCACGAAAAATGCAACTTGTTGCATTTTCTTGCGTCCAACGCTAGCGTCGAAAACGACGCACGTGTCGGAAAACGCAACAAAAAAACCGCATGCGTCCCCCATGTTAAACATAGGGGCGCGTCGCCGACGCAACAGCGACGCACATTAGTGGAACGCTAATGTGAACGTAGACCTAGAGATTCAGGCTGAAAAACCTTTATTGGCTCTCTCTCAGGGGCAAGATGAAGCAGAAATATATTGTCAGAAATTTCGGAAATGGTCGGTGCTTACTCAGTGGAATGAGTGCGCCCTGGCTGCAAGATTCAGAGATGGCCTTTCTGAGGCCATTAAAGATGTCATGGTGGGGTTCCCTGCGCCTACAGGTCTGAATGAGTCTATGACTATGGCTATTCAGATTGATCGGCGTTTGCGGGAGCGCAAACCTGTGCACCATTTGGCGGTGTCTTCTGAACAGGCACCTGAGACAATGCAATGTAATAGAATTCAGTCCAGAAGTGAACGGCAAAACTATAGGCGGAAAAATGGGTTGTGTTTTTATTGTGGTGATTCAGCTCATGTTATATCAGCATGCTCTAAACGCACAAAAAAGGTTGATAAGTCTCTTGCCATTAGTACTTTACAGTCTAAGTTCATTCTGTCTGTGACTCTGATTTGTTCATTATCAGCCATTTCCGTCGATGCCTATGTGGATTCAGGCGCTGCCCTGAGTCTTATGGATTAGTCATTTGCCAACCGCTGTGGGTTTAGTCTGGAGCCTCTGGAAGTCCCTATTCCTTTGAAAGGAATTGACTCTACACCTTTGGCTATGAATAAACCTCAGTACTGGACACAAGTGACCATGCGTATGACTCCCGTTCATCAGGAGGTGATTCGCTTCCTGGTACTGTATAATTTACATGATGTCTTAGTGCTTGGTCTGCCATGGTTACAAACTCATAACCCAGTCTTGGACTGGAAAACGATGTCTGTGTTAAGCTGGGGATGTCAGGGGGTTCATGATGATGCACCTCCGATTTCTATCGCTTCATCTACTCCTTCTGAGGTTCCGGTATTTTTGTCTGATTATCGGGATGTTTTTGAGGAGCCTAAGCTCAATTCGCTTCCTCCTCACAGGGATTGCGATTGTGCTATAGATTTGATTCCTGGCAGTAAATTTCCTAAAGGTCGTTTGTTCAATCTGTCAGTGCCAGGGCATACTGCTATGCGGGATTATGTTAAGGAGTCCTTGGAAAAGGGACATATCCGTCCATCTTCGTCCCCTTTGGGAGCAGGTTTTTTTTTTGTGGCCAAAAAAGATGGTTCCTTGAGGCCTTGTATAGATTACCGTCTTTTGAATAAGATTACAGTTAAATATCAGTATCCTTTGCCATTGTTGACTGATTTGTTCGCTCGCATTAAGGGGGCTAAATGGTTCACTAAGATTGATCTTCGGGGTGCGTATAATCTTGTGCGGATAAAGCAGGGTGATGAGTGGAAAACCGCATTTAATACGCCTGAGGGCCATTTTGAGTATTTGGTGATGCCTTTTGGACTTTCTAATGCTCCTTCTGTCTTCCAGTCCTTTATGCACGATATTTTCCGTGAATATCTGGATAAATTTATGATTGTGTATTTGGATGATGTTTTGTTTTTTTTCGGATGACTGGGAGTCCCATGTTCAGCAGGTCAGGAAGGTGTTTCAGGTCCTGCGGGCCAATTCTTTGTTTGTAAAAGGTTCAAAGTGTCTCTTTGGAGTCCAGAAGATTTCTTTTTTGGGGTATATTTTTTCCCCTTCTACTATTGAGATGGATCCCGTCAAGGTTCAGGCTATTTGTGACTGGACGCAGCCTACATCTCTTAAGAGTCTACAGAAGTTCTTGGGCTTTGCTAATTTTTATCGTCGTTTCATAACTAATTTTTCTAGTGTTGTTAAGCCTTTGACGGATTTGACTAAGAAGGGTGCTGATGTTGCTGATTGGTCTCCTGCGGCTGTGGAGGCCTTTCAGGAACTTAAGCGCCGGTTTTCTTCTGCTCCTGTGTTGCGTCAGCCAGATGTTTCGCTTCCTTTTCAGGTTGAGGTTGATGCTTCCGAGATTGGAGCGGGGGCGGTTTTGTCACAGAGAAGCTCCGATTGCTCAGTGATGAAGCCATGTGCGTTCTTTTCTAGAAAGTTTTCGCCCACTGAGCGGAATTATGATGTTGGTAATCGGGAGCTTTTGGCCATGAAGTGGGCATTTGAGGAGTGGCGTCATTGGCTTGAGGGTGCTAGACATCGTGTGGTGGTCTTGACTGATCACAAAAATCTGATTTACCTTGAGTCTGCCAAGCGTCTGAATCCTAGACAGGCTCGTTGGTCACTGTTTTTCTCCCGTTTCAATTTTGTGGTTTCATACCTGCCAGGTTCAAAGAATGTGAAGGCGGATGCTCTTTCTAGGAGTTTTGTGCCTGACTCCCTTGGAAATTCTGAGCCCACTGGTATCCTTAGGGATGGGGTGATTTTGTCGGCTGTCTCCCCAGACTTGCGACGTGCTTTGCAGGAGTTTCAGGCGGATAAACCTGATCGTTGTCCGCCTGAAAGACTGTTTGTTCCGGATAATTGGACCAGTAGAGTCATCTCCGAGGTCCATTCTTCTGCGTTGGCAGGTCATCCTGGAATATTTGGTACTAGAGACTTGGTGGCCAGGTCTTTTTGGTGGCCTTCCTTGTCGAGGGATGTGCGTTCTTTTGTGCAGTCTTGTGAAGTTTGCGCTCGGGCTAAGCCTTGCTGTTCTCGGGCCAGTGGATTGTTGTCACCTTTGCCTATTCCGAAGAGGCCTTGGACGCACATTTCCATGGACTTTATTTCGGATCTCCCTGTCTCTCAAAAAGTGTCTGTCATCTGGGTTGTGTGTGACCGCTTTTCTAAGATGGTTCATCTGGTACCCTTGCCTAAGTTGCCTTCCTCCTCTGAGTTGGTCCCTCTGTTTTTTCAGAACGTGGTTCGTTTGCATGGGATTCCGGAGAACATCGTTTCTGACAGGGGATCCCAGTTTGTGTCTAGATTTTGGCGGACGTTCTGTGCTAAGATGGGCATTGATTTGTCCTTTTCGTCTGCATTCCATGCTCAGACGAATGGCCAGACGGAACGAACTAATCAGACCTTGGAAACTTATTTAAGGTGTTTTGTTTCTGCTGATCAAGATGACTGGGTTACCTTTTTGCCGCTTGCCGAATTTGCCCTTAATAATCGGGCTAGTTCTGCTACCTTGGTTTCTCCTTTCTTTTGTAATTCGGGGTTTCATCCTCGTTTATCCTCTGGTCAGGTGGAGCCTTCTGATTGTCCTGGAGTGGACATGGTGGTGGATAGGTTGCATCAGATTTGGAGTCATGTGGTGGACAATTTGAAGTTGTCCCAGGAGAGGGCTCAGCAGTTTGCTAATCGCCGTCGCCGAGTGGGTCCTCGACTTCGTGTTGGGGACTTGGTGTGGTTGTCTTCTCGTTTTGTTCCTATGAAGGTCTCTTATCCTAAGTTCAAGCCTCGGTTCATCGATCCCTATAGGATCTTGGAAATTCTTAACCCTGTGTCGTTTCGTTTGGATCTCCCGACATCGTTTGCTATTCATAATGTGTTCCATCGGTCGTTGTTGCGGAAGTATGAGGTACCTGTTGTTCCTTCGCTTGAGCCTCCTGCTCCGGTGCTGGTGGAGGGAGAATTGGAGTATGTTGTGGAGAAGATCTTGGATTCTCGTGTTTCCAGATGGAAACTCCAATATTTGGTCAAGTGGAAGGGTTATGGTCAGGAGGATAATTCTTGGGTGGTTGCCTCTGATGTTCATGCTGCTGATTTGGTCCGTGCATTTCATAGGGCTCATCCTGGTCGCCCTGGTGGTTCTCGTGAGGGTTCGGTGACCCCTCCTCAAGGGGGGGTACTGTTGTGGATTCTGTTTTTGGGCTCCCTCTGGTGGTTACAGGGATTCAAGCTAGAGGAGGCTAATTTGCATATTCCAGGAGCCTTCTGGGAAAAGCAAGGAGTCTCCCTAAGCTAGAAGATCGTTGGGTACAGCCGGGACCAGCTGCTTGGAAAGCATCACCAAACCAGGGATTCAAGCTAGAGGAGGCTAATTTGCATATTCCAGGAGCCTTCTGGGAAAAGCAAGGAGTCTCCCTAAGCTAGAAGATCGTTGGGTACAGCCGGGACCAGCTGCTTGGAAAGCATCACCAAATTTTTGCCTGTAGGACATTATTGCAAGAAAGCTTGGCTGAGTAGATTACACAAGAAGGAAAACACACAGCAAGTCAGCAGGATCTAGGAGCAACATGGCAGATGTGACAACCTACATGGTGAGCTGCAGCATGTGCTACATGTTCACAGATCGACCAGAAGAAGAATCAAATTTCACCTGTCAGAAGTGTAGACTAGTGGCCCTTTTAGAAGAAAAGGTGTGGGGTCTGGAAGAAAGAATAGCAACTTTGAAACTCATCAAAGAGAATGAAGACTTTCTAGACAGAACAGAAGCATCTCTACTGGTCACAGAAGGTGAAAAAAGTTTCAGAGAACCTCCAAAAGCAGATGAGTGGAAGCATGTGACCAAAAGAAGCAAGAAGACCATGGAGAAATCACCAACCACACAACTGAAGAACCGATATCAAATCTTTGTAGAGGATGAAGATGGCACACCTAAGGATGAAGCAATACCAGCAAGCAAAAAAGAATAGGGCACACAGCAACAAGTGACAGCAAAAAGTACAGCCAAGAAGCAACGAAGAGTGGTGGTGGTGGGAGACTCACTACTGAGAGGCACAGAAGCAGCCATCTGCAGACCGGACATAACTGCAAGAGAAGTATGCTGCCTTCCAGGTGCGATTATCAAGGATGTGACCGATAGGATACCAAAGCTCTTCAGCTCCAAGGACGTCCACCCATTTCTTCTGATACATGTTGGCACCAATGACACGGCAAGGAAGTACCTACCGACAATCTGCAAGGACTTTGAAGAGTTGGGGAAGAAAGTAAAGGAACTGGATGCACAGGTAGTTTTTTCTTCTATCCTTCCAGTAGACGGGCATGGCACCAGGAGATGGAACAGGATCCTTGATGCAAACAACTGGCTAAGACGATGGTGCAGACAACAAGGATTCGGATTCCTGGACCACGGTGTGAATTACTTGTACGATGGACTCCTCGCCAGAGACGGACTACACCTCAACAAACCTGGGAAACACACATTCGCCAAAAGACTCGCTACACTCATCAGGAGGGCGTTAAACTAGAAGAAGAGGGGACGGGAAGAAAAACATTAGACTTGAACAAAGAAGACCCAGGAAAACATACTCAGAAGGGAGGTAAGAACATTTCTAAAACAATCCACAGTGAGGAGATTGGAACAAAACAAAATCCTCTAAACTGCATGCTCGCAAACGCCAGAAGCCTGACAAACAAGATGGAAGAACTAGAAGCAGAAATATCTACAGGTAACTTTGACATAGTGGGAATAACCGAGACATGGTTAGATGAAAGCTATGACTGGGCAGTTAACTTACAGGGTTACAGTCTGTTTAGAAAGGATCGTAAAAATCAGAGAGGAGGAGGGGTTTGTCTCTATGTAAAGTCTTGTCTAAAGTCCACTTTAAGGGAGGATATTAGCGAAGGAAATGAGGATGTCGAGTCCATATGGGTCGAAATTCATGGAGGGAAAAATGGTAACAAAATTCTCATTGGGGTCTGTTACAAACCCCCAAATATAACAGAAACCATGGAAAGTCTACTTCTAAAGCAGATAGATGAAGCTGCAACCCATAATGAGGTCCTGGTTATGGGGGACTTTAACTACCCGGATATTAAATGGGAAACAGAAACCTGTGAAACCCATAAAGGCAACAGGTTTCTGCTAATAACCAAGAAAAATTATCTTTCACAATTGGTGCAGAATCCAACCAGAGGAGGAGCACTTTTAGACCTAATACTATCTAATAGACCTGACAGAATAACAAATCTGCAGGTGGTTGGGCATCTAGGAAATAGCGACCACAATATTGTACAGTTTCACCTGTCTTTCACTAGGGGGACTTGTCAGGGAGTCACAAAAACACTGAACTTTAGGAAGGCAAAGTTTGACCAGCTTAGAGATGCCCTTAATCTGGTAGACTGGGACAATATCCTCAGAAATAAGAATACAGATAATAAATGGGAAATGTTTAAGAACATCCTAAATAGGCAGTGTAAGCGGTTTATACCTTGTGGGAATAAAAGGACTAGAAATAGGAAAAACCCAATGTGGCTAAACAAAGAAATAAGACAGGCAATTAACAGTAAAAAGAAAGCATTTGCACTACTAAAGCAGGATGGCACCATTGAAGCTCTAAAAAACTATAGGGAGAAAAATACTTTATCTAAAAAACTAATTAAAGCTGCCAAAAAGGAAACAGAGAAGCACATTGCTAAGGAGAGTAAAACTAATCCCAAACTGTTCTTCAACTATATCAATAGTAAAAGAATAAAAACTGAAAATGTAGGCCCCTTAAAAAATAGTGAGGAAAGAATGGTTGTAGATGACGAGGAAAAAGCTAACATATTAAACACCTTCTTCTCCACGGTATTCACGGTGGAAAATGAAATGCTAGGTGAAATCCCAAGAAACAATGAAAACCCTATATTAAGGGTCACCAATCTTACCCAAGAAGAGGTGCGAAACCGGCTAAATAAGATTAAAATAGATAAATCTCCGGGTCCGGATGGCATACACCCACGAGTACTAAGAGAACTAAGTAATGTAATAGATAAACCATTATTTCTTATTTTTAGGGACTCTATAGCGACAGGGTCTGTTCCGCAAGACTGGCGCATAGCAAATGTGGTGCCAATATTCAAAAAGGGCTCTAAAAGTGAACCTGGAAATTATAGGCCAGTAAGTCTAACCTCTATTGTTGGTAAAATATTTGAAGGGTTTCTGAGGGATGTTATTCTGGATTATCTCAATGAGAATAACTGTTTAACTCCATATCAGCATGGTTTTATGAGAAATCGCTCCTGTCAAACCAATCTAATCAGTTTTTATGAAGAGGTAAGCTATAGGCTAGACCACGGTGAGTCATTGGACGTGGTATATCTCGATTTTTCCAAAGTTTGATACCGTGCCGCACAAGAGGTTGGTACACAAAATGAGAATGCTTGGTCTGGGGGAAAATGTGTGTAAATGGGTTAGTAACTGGCTAAGTGATAGAAAGCAGAGGGTGGTTATAAATGGTATAGTCTCTAACTGGGTCGCTGTGACCAGTGGGGTACCGCAGGGGTCAGTATTGGGACCTGTTCTCTTCAACATATTCATTAATGATCTGGTAGAAGGTTTACACAGTAAAATATCGATATTTGCAGATGATACAAAACTATGTAAAGCAGGTAATACAAGAGAAGATAGTATTCTGCTACAGATGGATCTGGATAAGTTGGAAACTTGGGCTGAAAGGTGGCAGATGAGGTTTAACAATGATAAATGTAAGGTTATACACATGGGAAGAAGGAATCAATATCACCATTACACACTGAATGGGAAACCACTGGGTAAATCTGACAGGGAGAAGGACTTGGGGATCCTAGTTAATGATAAACTTACCTGGAGCAGCCAGTGCCAGGCAGCAGCTGCCAAGGCAAACAGGATCATGGGGTACATTAAAAGAGGTCTGGATACACATGATGAGAGCATTATACTGCCTCTGTACAAATCCCTAGTTAGACCGCACATGGAGTACTGTGTCCAGTTTTGGGCACCGGTGCTCAGGAAGGATATAATGGAACTAGAGAGAGTACAAAGGAGGGCAACAAAATTAATAAAGGGGATGGGAGAACTACAATACCCAGATAGATTAGCGAAATTAGGATTATTTAGTCTAGAAAAAAGACGACTGAGGGGCGATCTAATAACCATGTATAAGTATATAAGGGGACAATACAAATATCTCGCTGAGGATCTGTTTATACCAAGGAAGGTGACGGGCACAAGGGGGCATTCTTTGCGTCTGGAGGAGAGAAGGTTTTTCCACCAACATAGAAGAGGATTCTTTACTGTTAGGGCAGTGAGAATCTGGAATTGCTTGCCTGAGGAGGTGGTGATGGCGAACTCAGTCGAGGGGTTCAAGAGAGGCCTGGATGTCTTCCTGGAGCAGAACAATATTGTATCATACAATTATTAGGTTCTGTAGAAGGACGTAGATCTGGGGATTTATTATGATGGAATATAGGCTGAACTGGATGGACAAATGTCTTTTTTCGGCCTTACTAACTATGTTACTATGTTACTATGTTACAGATGGTACTGGGTGACTTGTGTTCTCTGCGGTCTCTGGTGTCCACCTGTTCTATCAGGATATGGGAGTTTCCTATTTAACCTGGCTTTCTTGTAATTTCCTCGCCGGCTATCAATGTAATCAGTGTGTCTTGTTACCTCTGCTTCCCGCTTCTGTATCCTTCAGGACAAGCTAAGTTTTTGATTTTCCTGTTCCACGTTTTGCTTAATTTTTGTCTTAGTCCAGCTTGCAGATATGTGATTCCTTTTTGCTGGTTGCTCTAGTGGGCTGATATTACTCCTCATGTTCCATGAGTTGGAACATGAGTTCAAGTAATTTCAGGATGGTTTTTTGTAGGGTTTTTCGCTGACCGTGCAGTTCACTTTTGTATCCTCTGCTATCTAGCTTTAGCGGGCCTCAGTTTGCTGAATCTGTTTTCATAACTACGTATGTGCTTTCCTCTCATTTCACCGTCATTACATGTGGGGGGCTGCTATTTCTGTGGGGTGTTTCTCTGGAGGCAAGAGAGGTCTGTGTTTCTTCTAATAGGGAAAGTTAGTTCTTCGGCTGGCGCGAGACGTCTAGAATCATCGTAGGCACGTTACCCGGCTACAGCTAGTTGTGTGTTGAGGTTCAGGATCGCGGTCAGCTCAGTTTCCATCACCCTAGAGCTTGTTTTGTTTTTTGTGCTTGTCCTTTTGTGATCCCCTGCCATTGGGATCATGACAGTTATAGCTCTGGAATGCATCAATGTATCACACTGATTCTGAGACTGGTTATTCGTGACATTGTACTTCATGTTAGTGGTAAAATTTCCTCGATATAACTTCTGTTTACTTATGAAAACAAGGAAATTTGGCAAAAATTTACAAAATGTTGCAATTTTCAAAATGTAATTTTTGTACCCTTAAATCATGGAGTGGTGTCACACAAAATAGTTACTACTGTAAATAACATTTCCCACATGTCAACTTTACATCAGCACAATTTTGGACGCAATTTTTTTTTTTGTTGGTACGTTATAAGGGTTATAACCGATTTCTAATTTTTCCAACAAAATTTACAAAACTATTTCTTTAGGGACCACCTCACATTTGAAGCAAGTTTGGGGAGTTAATATAACAGAAAATACCCAAAAGTGACACCATTCTAAAAACTGCACCCCTCAAGGTGCTCACAACCACATTCAAGAAGTTTATTAAACCATTAGGTGCTTCAAGAGATCTAAAGCAATGTAGACGGAAAAAATGAACATTTTACTTTTTTCACAAAAAATTTACTTTGCAACCAAATGTTTTAATTTTCACAAGGGTATCAAGAGAAATTGGACCACAAAATTTGTCGTGCAATTTCTCCTGAGTACGCCAATATCCCGTATGTGGGGAAAAGCCATTGTTTGGGCGCATGGCAGAGCTCAGAAGGGAAGAAGCACCATTTGACTTTTTGAATGCAATATTAACTGGAATCAATGGTGGCCACCATGTCACGTTTGGAGACCCCCTTGATGTACCTAAACAGTGGAATCCCCCAATTCTAACTCTAACCCAACACACCCCTATCCCTAATTCCAACCCTAATCATAACCCTAACCACAACCCTAACCAACCCTTAACCCTAATCTCAACTCTAACCGTAATCTCAACCATAACCACAACCATAACCCTAACCACAACCCTAACCCCAACACAATCCTAACCCCAAACCTAACCCTGGCCCCAACCCAAACTCTAGCCCCAAACCTAGCCCCCAACCTAATGCTAGCCCAACCCTAACCCTAGCTCTAGCCCCAACCCTAACCGTGGAAAAAAGAAATAAATACATTTTTTTAATTTTTTTATTTTTACCTAACTAAGGGGGTGATAAAGGGGGGTATAATTTACTATTTTTTTTATTTTGATCACTGTGACAGAGTCTATTGCAGTGATCAAAATGAACCAATAGGAAAAATGTCCTATTGTTGCTGGGTGCCGGCCGGCAGATCTTCCTAGAAGAAGACTCTGACGGCCGGGGGATGGAAGAGGGTCCAGGGACATCGGAGATACCGAGGGTGGCATGGGGGACCCCATTTCTCTCTCCGCTGATTTGCTAGATCATATCAGAGGAGAGAAAAAAATTAAATGGGAATTCGGACTTTTTTTTTGCGGTCACCGTTATTCTATGAATAACGGTGATCGCAACACTGGGGTTGGTAAAAACCAAACTGAATCATGTTCTCTGGGGTCTCAGCTACCCCCGGATCCGAGAATTTCTGACACTGGAGGTCGCTATAACCTTATTTCTCAGCGCCGTTAAAAAGCTACGATGAGGAATAAGTACCCTTAACTGCCACCGTTAAAAGGCGTATTGGCAGTCGTTAAGGGGTTAAATACAACAATGAATTTCTAAGAGATAAAGAGGATATAAAAGAAAAAATCACTAAGAAGTAAAGGACACTGATCCTAACCGATCCTAACAGTTTGAAGTTATCTCTCATGTTTATTACTGGTTATTTTTATGACTATCATTGGTTACCAAATATGTATTTGCTTACTCAAGTTCGCCTTAGATCTCATTGACAGTGATTTTGCTATCAAGTGTGGGTATACATTGTCACCTCTCAAGTCATCCTGATCTACATGCCAAGGAGTTCTATCTGTGCCAACAGCAGTTGGGGATCTCGGTGGGTCCAGTGACCTCTCCTTGAAGAAGGGTATAGTCATGCTTCTGGATTCAAACCCTTGATTCTGTGTTCTGTGGTTGGAGTCTTTGTTCACCGAGCCACAACAGATCCACCTTTTTTGGTGTATTTTAGTTCTGTTATCTTTGTTTCTGTCAGTTTTCGGTAACATATGTTTTTCATTTACTGTTTGTTTGTCCTATCACCTTTTGGGTGCAGCTTTAAATACCTTCCCCTACTGGTGTTTTCTGTTAGTGATAGACTTTGTTGTATTAAAACATCTTTGCTGTAATTTGTGTTCGTTGCAGATGTTTTGTGTGTGACGCTTTTACTTCTTAGGAAACTGTTACTCTAGTGATCCTAGGAGCTGCTAGCATTATGTTAGGGTGTCAACCTCCAAGGTCAGTCAGGGACAGACGAGGGTCAGAGAAGGACTTTTCCTAGTATGAACAAGGACCTGTCAGATTCAGGTATTTGTCTCCCTGGTTTGTACGTTACCAGTGCAAATGTGCTTTGGCAGTCATAACACCTACAGTGTTGTATAGGTTCAAAATTCTCACCACACCCTGGATTAATTTTTTTAGAAATGTAGTTGACAAAATGGGGTAATTTTTGTGGTTTGGGCTGTTCTGGCACTTAGGCGCTCTGCAAATGTTGCCCGTAAACTATTCCAGTCAAATTTGTGCTCCAAAAGCTAAATAATTCCTTTCTGAGCCCTGCTGAGTGGTTGTCCAAACAGTAGTTTTCAACCACATATGAGGTATTTCCGCATTTGGGTGAAATTCCTTTACAGATTGTAGGATCCATTTTCTCCTATTGCCCCTTGTAAAAAATTAAAAAAATAGGGAGAAAGCATAATTTTAATGTAAAACCCCCAAATTTTCTTTTTCATGTTCCAAGGTTATTAAGTTTTAAGAAGCACCTGTGTGCCCAAAAAAGATCACTACACCACTAGCTGAGTTACTTGAAGGTCTTTTTTTTCCAAAATTGGGTCACTTGTGGAGGATTACTGCTATTTTGACACCATGAAGGCACTGTGAGGATATGTGCATACATTGCAGATTTCCTGCAGATCTGCAGCTTTTTTTCCACGCAGAAACGCTGCAGATCTGCAAGTGATTTACAGTACAATGTAAATCAATGGCAAAAAAAAAATGCTGTGCTAATGGTGCAGAAAAATCTGCACGGAAAACGTAGCAGATTCAAAAAAGGACCATGTCAATTCTTTGTGCAGAACTGCTGTGTTTCTGCACCCATTCCATAATAGAAATAGAAATCTGCAGGGGTTAAAAAAGGAAGAAATCTGCACAAAAATCTGCAACGTGTGCACATACCATAAGGCCAGGGTCACACAAGCATATGTTCTCTCATGCAAGATAATTGGCTCCATTATATTAATGGCACTAGGCCCAAACTCTGTTAGAGTTTGAGCCAAGTGTCATCTTAATGTGATCCAATTCTCTAGCATGCAACAATGGGAGTGCAGGTGTAGAGAAGACTGAGAACTTAATTTCTCTATCTTCTCCATTGTCTGAGTCTGTGGAAATCGGACTGCACTCAGATGACATCCAAGGCTTTGTCACAATGGTCAAAACAGACGATAATGGGATAAAACATGCATAATAAGACACTTTTATCGAGTAACCTCAGGTACTTATAATGGTCCTACATGAACATATCCCATAATGTAGCCCAAAATGACTGTAATTCGAAGGCTGTTTCACATGCATCCATAGACTTGTATGGGTGTGTTTTCTCTGAATTCTGGAGCCACTCGCAGCATGGGGCGATTTTTTTTTCTCCTGCCAAATCAGCATGAGAAAAAAATTGCAGATCTGCATTGCTCCATAGTATAGCATTGGCCCGAGTGCTAGCCGATAAAACATCAGATAACATTTGGCCATATTATGCTCCTATGTGAGCTTTCCCTAAATGTGACAAGGTGTCAGTAACCAAGTCCAGACAAAATTGCATTACAAAATTCCTATAGAACTCCTTCTCTTCGTAGCCTTTCTATGTGCCCAATTACTAGTTTCCAACCATATTTGTAGTTTTGGCATACTCTGGAAAAATTGATGCCACTCTTGTAGTCTAAGGGGTAAAGTTTCTCCTTGTGGAGAGTGACCTACCAACTCTGGCTTGTCAAGGTAAAGAGGCTTATTTGTCCTCTGGGAAATTTTATATGCAAATTGCCTCTTTAGAGAGAAAAAGGACTTGAACTCTATAGTGCCACCTGTTGGAAGCAGCGATCCTACAAGTCACAATCAACCCTTTAACGAGTTGTGCAACATGACTAAAGGTACCTTCACACATAATGATATTGTTAACGATATCGTTGCTTTTTGTGACGTAGCAACGATATCGTTAATAAAATCGTTATGTGTGACAGCGACCAACGATCAGGCCCCTGCTGGGAGATCGTTGGTCGCTGAAGAAAGTCCAGAACTTTATTTCGTCGCTGGATCTCCCGTGGACATCGCTGGATCGGCGTGTGTGACACCGATCCAGCGATGTCTTCACTGGTAACCAGGGTAAACATCGGGTAACTAAGCGCAGGGCCGCGCTTAGTAACCCGATGTTTACCCTGGTTACCATCCTAAAAGTAAAAAAAACAAACAGTACATACTTACCTACCGCTGTCTGTCCTCCAGCGCTGTGCTCTGCTCTCCTCCTGCACTGGCTGTGAGCGTCGGTCAGCCGGAAAGCAGAGCGGTGACGTCACCGCTCTGCTTTCCGGCCGCTGTGCTCACACAGACAGTACAGGAGGAGAGCAGAGCACAGCGCTGGAGGACAGACAGCGTTAGGTAAGTATGTACTGTTTGTTTTTTTTACTTTTAGGGTGGTAACCAGGGTAAACATCGGGTTACTAAGCGCGGCCCTGCGCTTAGTTACCCGATGTTTACCCTGGTTACCGACATCGTTAGTCGCTGGAGATCGGTCTGTGTGACAGCTCTCCAGCGACCAAACAGCGACGCTGCAGCGATCGACATCGTTGTCGGTATCGCTGCAGCGTCGCTTAATGTGAAGGGGCCTTTAGGATAAAAGCCAAATCAGAATCTCAATTTGCAGACACGGTGTTTAGGGCTGTTGGCCCTCGTCAGTGTAAAGTATGTGTTCTGATTTGGCTTGTTAAAGAGTTGATTGTTACTTGTAGGATCGCTACTGGGGGGTTTCAGCACAATGAGGACTCTGTAAAAGTGACATGGCGTCCACATTGAATTCCAACCAAAAGACATTCTGTGCCATGCCGCAAGCCTAAACACTTATTATTAGAAATTGGGCAACTAATTTCTTTGTGCATTTTCTCTTATTCTAACTTTTGAAAGGAAACATTTGAAGCTAAAGCAACATTTTAGTTAAAAGAACATAATTTTTCTTTATTATTTTATTCCATTTTGCATTCCGATAAAGCAACTGAATGGCTAAACTTCTTGAATGCGGTTTACTTCCAGGGGTGCAGTCTTGAAAATCGAAGAATATGTGGGATTTCTGTCACACACCCATGAAATTCCCTTCAAAATTGAGTAGGCTTTCAAAGTGATGAGCGAACATGCTTAGATAAGGTGCTATCTGAGCATGCTCGGGTGCTAATCGTTTGTCTTTGGCGTGCTCAGATAATATGCTCAAGTCTCTGTGGCTGTTTGACAGCTGTAAACCATGTAGTGACTGCCTAACAAATAGGTGCTCTGTCAGGAAGGTCAAAACAGACTTCAGCAATAATGGGTTAAAGCATGCATAGTAAGACACTATTATCGAGGAACCTCAGGTACTTATTATGGTCCTACATGGACATATCCTTTAATGTAGCACAAAATCACTATGTAATTCAACTTAAAGAACCTAGCAAAAAGATTCACACAAAAACGTTCCTTATAAAATAGGTTCCTTATGAATATAACACTTGAAGACATCATAGCATTTGAATCTGTTGGATTTCACATCGTAGCGCCATATGACGATTCATCATTTGACAGCGTCCTGACTTTGATGCCCTGTCTGGTTTTTCTTTATTTTACAATGAGAGCCTATTTGCGACATGTGCCTATACTGTGGCATACATCACACTGTATGGGGGTGTCCAAAAAAATAATTGCTCCCAGGGTATATGGCCACCATAAATCGAACAACACTGTACATTGTTTAGCATAAACTGTAATTAAAGGATTATTGGTCTTAAGGTACCAACACACATAACGATATCATTAACGATATTGTTGCTTTTTGTGACGTAGCAACGATATCGTTAACTAAATCGTTATGCGTGACAGCGACCAACGATCAGGCCCCTGCTGGGAGATCGTTGGTCGCTGGGGAAAGTCCAGGACTTTATTTCGTCGCTGGATTACCCGCTGACATCGCTGAATCGGCGTGTGTGACGCCGATTCAGCGATGTCTTCACTGGTAACCAGGGTAAACATCAGGTTACTAAGCGCAGGGCCGCGCTTAGTAACCCGATGTTTACCCTGGTTACCATTGTAAAAGTAAAAAAAAAACACTACATACTTACATTCCTGACACGTTCCTCAGCGTCAGCTTCCCTGCATCCCCCAGTGTCAGCGCCGGCCGGCCATAAAGCAGAGCACAGCGGTGACGTCACCGCTCTGCTTTCCGGCCGGCGCTTACACAGTGCAGGGAAGCTGAGGCCGGGGACGCGACAGGAATGTAAGTATGTAGTGTTTTTTTTTTTACTTTTACAATAGTAACCAGGGTAAACATCGGGTTACTAAGCGCGTCCCTGGGCTTAGTAACCCGATGTTTACCCTGGTTACCCGGGGACTTCGGGATCGTTGGTCGCTGGAGAGCGGTCTGTGTGACAACGGCATCGTTGTCTAGATCGCTGCAGCGTCGCTTAATGTGACGGTACCTTTAGGTTTTTGTGCACCGGAGGCTTATATAGCTGCTCGAAAGAGTCTCTATAATTATGCACAGAAATAAAGGTACTTTGTGCACCAATGTTTAATGCTTGTGTATGGCACCAAAGTGTTCCATTAAAACAATAATTATCTGTACATTGCTTAGGTTTAGTAATACAAATTATTTCAAAGATTAAAAAAAAATACAAATTAGACATTTAGCATGTGACACTGTCTTAAAGGTACCTTCACACTAAACGATATCGCTAGCGATCCGTGACGTTGCAGCGTCCTCGCTAGCGATATCGTTCAGTGTGACACGCAGCAGCGATCAGAATCCTGCTGTGATGTCGTTGGTCGGGGCTAGAGGGCCAGACCTTTCTTTGGTCGCTGGCTCTCACGCTGACATCGCTGAATCGGCGTGTGTGACACCGATTCAGCGATGTCTTCGCTGGTAACCAGGGTAAACATCGGGTTACTAAGCGCAGGGCCGCGCTTAGTAACCCGATGTTTACCCTGGTTACCATCCTAAAAGTAAAAAAAACAAACGCTACATACTTACCTTCCGCTGTCTGTCCCCGGCGCTCTGCTTCTCTGCTCTGGCTGTGAGCACAGCGGCCGGAAAGCAGAGCGGTGACGTCACCGCTCTGCTTTCCGGCTGCCCGGCGCTCACAGCCAGACCAGAGAAGCAGAGCGCCGGGGACAGACAGCGGTAGGTAAGTATGTAGCGTTTGTTTTTTTTACTTTTAGGATGGTAACCAGGGTAAACATTGGGTTACTAAGCGCGGCCCTGCGCTTAGTAACCCGATGTTTACCCTGGTTACCGGCATCGTTGGTCGCTGGAGAGAGGTCTGTGTGACAGCTCTCCAGCGACCAAACAGCGACGCTGCAGCGATCCGGATCGTTGTCTGGATCGCTGCAGCGTCGTTTAGTGTGAAGGTACCTTTATAGAAAATCAAAATTAATTAGCTTATCACTTCAAAGTAACAACAGTACTTCATTGGGTGCTGCAGTATATGGGCAAAGGTGTGGGCCAGTTCCCAGGATGTGAACAAAGTAAAGAGGACAATTCCATCATCCACAATTAAAACGAAAAAAATAATAATAAAACACTCACTCTAACATTTCAAAGACCGCTTCAAGACCATGCATGGCCCGTAGTCACAGCCCGCAAGGGCCCTGAATAGGATTGAAACGAGTAGGCCAGGTGTATATTTTGTTTCTTTGTCTTTAAAATGTTAAAGTCATCAAATAACTATGTTTTGTTTTGTTTTTTTAATTTTAATTGCGGATACTGGAATTATCCAATTCACTACGTCAGATCCCTGAGCTGCTTGTCAAATGCATGAAAGTTGTAAGCTAAAGCATCATTAGGCCCCATGCTTCATGAATGATTCCAATGAGCATTGTTATAGTGTCTCCTCCACATTGAGGCAGTAATTTAATAATGAGTAAAGAGGCTTTATAGGATGTGATCTGCCGGAAACACTCACTTAAATCAATGGGGGTTTGTCCAATAACCGCCTGAACAGCAGATTCAGCATCATTAAATTATCCCCTAAAAGTGAAACCTGAGCAAGTTAATGTCTGTAAATCTATGAGGAAATGCAAAAAGCAGCTTCAACTGAATGATGTCCATGCCCTAGCCATTCTTTTCTAATCAATTCTAATATATTGTTTAATGAAAAGGCAAAATACATAAAAAAAGGTTGGAATATTGCAGTTTACTTCTGTTTACTGTACAAATTTATCGCTTTTCATTCAGCATTTTGGAATTGTTTATCTGATTAAATGATTGAGTATTTCTAAATGTATGTTGGAAGTCTGTCTTGTAATATAACAATATGTAAAACAGAACGAATTTTTTTTGTCTCAAAGACAGTAAAGTAAACCAGGTACATGTTATTAACACATTAAACTAGCTTTAAACAATGTAACCAATTGGAAAGTAAAAATGAAAAGATTGAAGTGAAATTGAAAAATACCATGCTTTGATTTTTTTGTACTTGTATAAAGCACTTAAATTAGAGGGTAAACCATAAATTTAGTGAATATGAATGACCACAATGGCGCTGCTGACTAGCCTCTTAACCCAGCTGCAGGCAATCCGACCAGTCCAGGTGTCAGTAAAATTGAAATAAAATATGAAATTGTGAACCTGCCCTTAGGAAGAAGTATTGGGATTATCTAAGTGCTCCCTTGGAAATGGATTCTAGAGTTATATGCGTAGAAACCACTCAACCTACAGTAATAGTGTGCACAGAATAGGGTAGTAGCCTTATAGTGCCCTTATACAAAATAATATTAGGTGTGTATATTTATTTATTAGAGCACAATGCAGGTGGATATATTTTCCTATATGTAAATTCAAGAGGTGTTAATTTTCATATGATATGGCCTCAAAATCAGGCTTGGAGTTTAGTGGTATTCCCCATGAAAACAATTAATAGCAGATGATATACAACCAGCAGGGATATATTTTCTCAAAAATACATCAGATCCACGCATTGGGAGTCCACTATTTCCTGTAGATCAATGAAGTGACAGCACTTGTCCCGGTTAAAACTGAGCAGTAGTGGACACTCCCAATGGTAGCTCCATTCATTCTCTAAGGGAAAAAGGTGAGCGCCATGCTTGGCATCACCATAAGCAATAAATAGAGATGATGTTGAGTATGAGTACTGCTGCACTATTCTAACGAGGCTAAAAGTGTCCTGCTCTGCCAATCGGTAGGGGTCTCACAAATAGATGAAAACTTGTTTTTCCCTAGACAGCCCCTTTCGCAAGAGAGGAGGGGGACGTCACACGGCCCCGGGAGAGTAGGAAAGTAAGAGGAATCTTCTGTCTCTTTGTCTGTCTCTCTCTCGTCTGTCTCTCCTTGAAGGCAGTATAAGGGGCCAGGATGGATATATGGGGGGAGCAGAAAAAAAGGACCAGGATTGATATAAGGGGGCGGCAGGATGAATTTATTGGAGGGGAGGAAAAAAGGACCAGAATGGATATAAGGGGGCGGCAGGATGGATAAATTGGGGGGGGGGGGGGGGCAGGAAAAAAGGACCAGGATGGATATAAAGGGGGCAGCAGCATGGATATATGGGGGCAGGAAAAAAGGACCAGGATGGATATAAGGGGGGCGGCAGGAAAAATGGACCAGGATGGATATAAGGGGGCAGCAGGATGGATATATTGTGGGGCAGAAAAAAAGGACCAGGATGGATATAAGCGGGCAGTAGGATGGATATATTGGGGGGGCGGGAAAAAAGGACCAGGATGGATATAAGGGTGGTGGCAGGATGGATATATGGGGGCAGGAAAAAAGGACCCGGATGGATATAAGGGGTGCAGCAGGATGGATATATGAGCCAGAAAAAATGGACCAGGATGGATATAAGGGGGGCAGGAAAAAAGGACCAGGATGGATACATATGAGAGGCCAGGATGGATACATATGAGCATGAGACGGACACAGTCTCAGGTAGTGCAGCTCATCCATGATGGCACCATCAATGCGAACTGTGGCAAGAAGGTTTGCTGTCAGCGTAGTGTCCAGAGGCTGGAGGTGCTATCAGGAGACAGGCCAGTACACCAGGAGACGTGGAGGGGGCCGTAGGAGGGCAACAACCAAGCAACAGGACCCCTACCTCAGCTTTTGTGCAAGGAGGAACAGGAGGAGCACTGCCAGAGCCCTGCAAAATGACCTCCTGCAGGCGGCCACGAATGTGCATGTGTCTGCATAAACGGTTAGAAACCGACTCCATGAGGATGGTCTGAGTGCCCGACGTCCACAGATGGGGGTTGTGCTCACAGCCCAACACTGTGCAGGACGCTTGGCATTTGCCACAGAACACCAGGATTGGCAAATTCGCCACTGGCGCCCTGTGCTCTTCACAAATGAAAGCAGGTTTACACTGAGCACATGTGACAGATGTGACAGAGTCTGGAGACACCGTGGAGAGTGATCTGCTGCCTGCAACATCCTTCAGCATTACCAGTTTGGCAGTGGGTCAGTAATGGTGTGGGGTGGCATTTCTTTGGAACACAGCCCTCCATGTGCTCGCCAGAGGTAGCCTGACTGCCATTAGGTACCGAGATGAGATCCTCAGACCCCTTGTGAGACCATATGCTGGTGCGGTTAGCCCTGGGCTCCTACTAATGCAGGACAATGCCAGACCTCATTTGGCTGGAGTGTGTCAGCAGTTCCTGCAAGATGAAGGCATTGAAGCTATGGACTGGCCCGCCCGTTCCCAGACCTGAATCGGATTGAACACATCTGGGACATCATGTCTCACACAATCCACCATCGTCATGTTGCACCACAGACTGTCCAGCAGTTGGCGGATGCTTTAGTCCAGGTCTGGGAGGAGACCTCTCAGGAGACCATCCGCTGCCTCATCAGGAGCATGCCCAGGTGTTGTAGGGAGGTCATACAGGCACGTGGATGCCAGACACACTATTGAGCATCATTTCCTTGTCTTGAGGCATTTCCACTGAAGTTGGATCAACCTGTAACTTCATTTTCCACTTTGATTTTGAGCATCATTCCAACTTCAGACCTCCGTGGGATATTAGTTGTGATTTTCGTTGATAATTTTTAGGTTTTATTGTTCTCAACACATTCCACTATGTAATAAATAAAGATTTTCATTCAGTGATATCTAGGATGTGGGATTTTAGTGTTCCCTTTATTTTTTTGAGCAGTGTATATTGGGGGCCAGGAGGATATATGGGGGGCAGGACAAGGATGGATATATATGGTGGAGCCAAAATGCATATATATGGGGGGCAGGACAAGGGACCAGGGTGCATATATATGGGGGGGGCAGGATGGATATATATTGGGGAGCCAGGATGGATATATAGTGGGGGGCCAGGATGCATATATATATGGGGGAGCCAGGATACATATACTGTATATATTGGGCAGCCAGGATGGCTACATATGGGGGAGCCAGGATAGTTACATATAGGGGAGCCAGGATAGTTACATATTGGGGAGCCAGGATAGTTATATATAGGGGGGCAGGATGGCTATATGGGGGAAGCCAGGATGGATTAATCGGAGGGAGGCCCGGACAATGGACCAGGATGGATATATGGTGGTCCAGGAGAGATATAGGGGGGGGCAGAACAAGGGACATATGGGGGCCGGTATTGATAACTGGGGGGCAGGATGGATATCTGGGGGCCATGCTGCACAAGGGACATAAGAGGCCAGGTTGGGGCATATTATAAAATAAAGGGACTAGGCTGGGTGAGATTATGAAATAAAGGGGGCCAGGATGAGGGACTTAATTACTGTTTGGGGTCAGAATGAGGAACATGGTATATTAGTTTATGGTGACAAGTGGGGAGCACAATTTCTTTAGGGTCCAATTAGGGATATTATTTCTACTGTAATATAATTTACTTTTTAGGAAACTGTTTTTCATGGAGGGAACAAAATGGGGGTCCTGTTACTGTGCAGGGCGGTACTACGTCGCTTTTTTTCTTCATCTGATGTAGTGTAGAAGTCATGGAAAAGTGGGGAAACTGCTCTGGAAGCAATCATCAATTGATGACTGTGTGTTAGTTTTTGCAGAGATGAGTCCAGACTGGAAGAAGTGATGGCGGTCTGTGCTGGCTGAAGAAAAGAGAAGAAGGACTTCAACTAGAGACGTCACTGGTGAGTCAGTGTATTACATGTACACGCACACTATACACTATATACTATAAACAAGGTACCAGACAACTACATTGTAATTATACCATGCGTAAAGTTATGCCACGAGGAACAAAATTACCCCACTCCATATATAAGCATAGGAACCTGGAGGAAACAAGAGTGTTTAGGGTTAAAATAATTTACTTTATTATAAACACATCAAGTGACATAAATATACTACAGAAAATGTAATTAAAAACGGATGATGTGCCAGATCACCAGCGCCACCTATACCCCAATAGTACACAGAACATCTGAAAAAGTAGAGGTATGCTCCAAATGCAATATATACTTGTTATGACCAAGTGGTCTGAATCTACAAGAACATGACAGGAGCAGCGCTCACTAAGAGTTAATGGGGGAAGTGGCACCGGATCGCATCGCTTGATAAAGCTGTAACACCAACAGGCGAAACGTGCGTTGGGGCGCTCTTGGATGCGATCCGGTGCCACTTCCCCCATTAACTCTTGGTTAGTGCTGCTCCTGTCATGTAAGACATTTCCCAATGCATTATATAGTGGGAAATCCGCAAAAAATCCGCAAAATTAATGAACATGCTGCGTTTTTTACCGCAATGTGTTTTTTTTCGCGGAATTCATTCCAAATGATGGGATGCATAATGTATGCTTTTTTGCGGTTTTATAGCGAAAAAAAGCGCAAAAAAACCCCGCAAAAAAATCAGCAACGTGTGCACACAGCCTTACAGCTCAGTCCTATTTATTGCTCTTAGTTGCAGGACCTGGCAAAGCTACAATTTTACACACAGAGCTGGGTCTCATGGATAATGATGAGTATGCTGTGTTCTCCATAATGCTGCAGCCTCTTCATATAGCTGATGGGCAGGGGTGCAAAGATTCAGATACCTACTGAGCTAATATTGATGACTTATTCTACAGAAAAGTGATCGGTTTCAAGTCCTTGATCATCACTTTTACCACTTTGTAACCGAGCCAATTTTAACCTTAAAGTGAACCTGTCAACAGGATTTTGCTAAGTAAACTATAGGCATTGTCATGTTGAAGTTGTTCCACTGATTAAAATGATACCTGGTGCGCAGAAATCCATCTTTTGGTTCTTGTGTAATCAGTGTTAGATGTTTTCAGTTAATGAGTTGCTCATGCTCTGGGGCGGAACTGTAGGCAAAACTATAGTCTTATCTTGGAGCTCTAAGCTAGAGAAACCAAGGAAAGACCTGCCCATAGGCTGCCCTGAACCACAAACAGTCTGTCTCTATGATGAGGAACACGTTTGTGCTTAATGGTGGGCCTTTGGGCAGGTCCTTCCTTGGTTTCTCTGGTCTAGAGCACACAAGCATCTTATTAACTGAAAACTTCTAACACTGATTAGACGGATTTCTTCACCCCAGGTATCATTTTAATCTGTGTAAAAGTGACAACATGACACTGTCTGTAGTTTACTTATTAAACTCCTACTGACAGATTTGCTTTAAAGGGTGTCACCCCACTTTTCACCTATAACCTAAGGGTACCGTCACACACTGCCATTTCGATCGCTACGACGGTACGATTCGTGACGTTCCAGCGATATCGTTACAATATCGCTGTGTCTGACACGCAGCAGCGATCAGGGATCCTGCTGAGAATCGTACGTCGTAGCAGATCGTTTGGAACTTTCTTTCGTCGCTGGATCTCCCGCTGTCATCGCTAGATCGGTGTGTGTGACACCGATCTAGCGATGCGATCTAGCGATGCGTTCGCTTGTAACCAGGGTAAACATCGGGTTACTAAGCGCAGGGCCGCTCTTAGTAACCCGATGTTTACCCTGGTTACCAGCGTAAAACTAAAAAAAAACAAACAGCACATACTTACATTCTGGTGTCCGTCAGGTCCCTTGCCGTCTGCTTCCTGCACTCAGTGACTGCCGGCCGTAAAGTGAAAGCAGAGCACAGCGGTGACGTCTGTGCTTTCACTTTCACTTTACGGCCGGCAGTCACTGAGTGCGGGAAGCAGACGGCAAGGGACCTGACGGACACCAGAATGTAAGTATGTGCTGTTTGTTTTTTTTTACGCTGGTAACCAGGGTAAACATCGGGTTACTAAGCGCGGTCCTGCGCTTAGTAACCCGATGTTTACCCTGGTTACCCGGGGACCTTGGCATCGTTGGTCGCTGGAGAGCTGTCTGTGTGACAGCTCCCCAGCGACCACACTACGATTTACCTACGATCACGGCCAGGTCGTATCGCTGGTCGTGATCGTAGGTAAATCGTATAGTGTGACGGTACCCTAAGGCCACCGCCATCAGGGGCTTATCTACAGCATTCTGTAATGCTGTAGATAAGCCCCCGATGTAACCTGAAAGATAAGAAAAACAAGTTAGATTATATTCACCCAGGGGCAGTCCTGGTGCGGTCCTGTCCGATGGGCGTCAGGGTCCGGTGCCTCCCATTTTCATACGATGTCGGCCTCTTCTTTGCTTCTTGTCGCGGCTCCTGCGCAGGCATACTTTGTCTGTCCTGTTGAGGGCAGAGTAAAGTACTGCAGTGCGCAGGCGCCGGGCCTCATTGATTTTTCACGGCGCCTGCGAACTGCAGTACTTTGCTCTGCCCTCAATGGGGCAGACAATGTACGTCTGCGCAGGAGCCGCGACAGGAAGCAAAGAAGGGGACATCATTGTATGAAGATGGGAGCGACCTGACCCGGACCGCGACGCCCATCGGACCGGACTGCCCCTGGGTGAGTATAATCTTACTTGTTTTTCTTATCTTTCAGGTTACATCGGGCGCTTATCTACAGCATTATAGAATGCTATAGACAAGCACCTGATGGCGGTGTCCTTAGCTTACAGGCGAATAATGGGGTGAGATTCCCTTTAATGACCAGGCCAAATTTAAAAAATCTGACCAGTGTCACTTTGTGTTAATAACTTTGGAATACTTCAAAGGATCCCAATGGTTCTGAGAATATTTTTTCGTGACATATTGTACTTCATGATGGTGGTAAAATTTGGTGAAAATTTAGAAAATGTAATTTTCAAACTTTTAATTTTTATGCCTTTAAATCAGAGAGTTAGGCAACACAAAATAGTTAATGAATAACATTTTCAATATGTCTACTTTATATCTGCATCGATTTCTAAACATATTTCTTTTTGTTAGGAAGTTAGAAGGTTTAAAAGTTGATCAGCAATTTGTCATTTTTCCAACAAAATTTACAAAAGCAAAATGAAGGTAAATGTTCCAGCTACTTAAACGAATTCCTTTATTGTAAAGACTTTAAAACATGATATGCGGCATGATCCTCCCAAAGTAGATGTGTACATGTGCGACAATTCAGCAATGCGTTTCAATCTAAAGAGATCTTTTTCACAGCTAAATTAATTATGATCACAAGTGCATTTTGTAGTCCATGCAGACCAATCAAATTTTTAGTTTATATCACATGATTTGATGCGTGAAGGTCCTTAAACATTATATTTTCTCTCTTTTACTACAACACCGACATATTATACAAAAATGTTAAAAACATAGCACACTCTATTTGATATAGAATAATCGGTGCTCATGTACACATCCACTTTGTGAGGATCATGCCGCATATCATGTTTTGAAGTCTTTACAATAAAGGAATTTGTTTAAGGAGCTGGGACATTTACCTTAATTTTGCTGTTGCTTCACGTCCGGATGGAGTCCCGTGCACCTGTGTCTGGAGTTGGTGTGCTGGCTAGGACTTGCAGCCCAAATTTTCTATGTGTTTGTGAAAATTTACAAAACCAATTTTTTTAGTGACCACATCACATTTGACGTGAATTTGGGGGGTCTATATGATTGAAAGTACCCAAAAGTTACACCATTCTAAAAATTTCACCCCAAAAAAACCACATTCAAGAAGTTTATTAATGCTTCAGGTGCTTCATAGGAACTAAAGCAATGTGGAAAGAAAAATGAACGTTTTGCTTTTTTTCACAAAAATGTTATTTAACCCCTAATTTTTATATTTTTACAAGGGTAACTGGAGAAAATGGACCCTCAAATTTGTTGTGCAATTTCTACTGAGTACACTGATTCCCCATATATAGGGGAAAACTACTGTTTGAGTGCATACCAGGGCTCAGAAGGGAAGAAGCGCAGTTGGACTTTTTCAATGCAAAAATGGCTGGAATCGAGAGCGGACGCCATGTCGCATTTGGAGAGCCCCTATTGTGCCTAAACAGTGGAAATCCCCCACAAGTGACCTATTTTGGAAACTAGACCCCTCAAGCAATGTACAGTATCTAGATGTGTGGCGAGCACCTGAACCTCCAGGTGCTTCACAGAAGTTTAAAACAAAGAGCCGTGAAAATAAAAAATCACTACTGTTTTGGGGCACGGCAGGGCTGAGAAAGGAAGAAGTGATGTTTTGGAATGAAGCCTTTGTTGGAATGGTCTGTGGCTGTCATGTCTCATTTGGAGAACCGCTGATGTGCCTGAACAGTGGAAGCCCCCATAAGTGACCCCATTTTGGAAGCTATACCCCTCAAGGTATTTATACAAAGAGTAGAGAGAGCATTTGGGCACATGGCAGGGCTAGGAAAGAGCGCTATTTGTCTGCAATAGAATGTGAATGCCATGTTGCAATTGGAGAGCCCCTGACATGAGAAAACAGCAGAAACACAAGTGACCCTATTTGGGAAACTAGACCACTCAAGGAATTCATCTGGAGGTGTACTACCTACAGGTGATTCACAATGCTTTATAACATTTAGAAGTGAGAACAAAAAAATATTTTTTTTCTACTAAAATACTGTTTTATCATGAAATTTGTAATTTAAACTATAGAATGGGAGAAATTTAACCCCATAATTTGCTATGCAATTTCTCCAGAATGTGGCAGTACCCCATATGTGGTTGTACACTACAGTTTGTGCATATGGCAGGGATAAGATGGGAAGGAGCACTTCTTGGCTTTTAGAACGCAGATTTCATTTGAATAGATTGTGAGCTCCAATAGTTGAGCCCCTGAGGTGCCAGAACAGCAGAAACCCTGCCAGGTGACCCCATATTGGAAAATTCACTGCCTAAGGAATTCATCTAGGGGTAAAAATGTAATTTTTGTATTTGCTGTAAATTTGTCAGGTACACAAGGGTTAATAGGTAAAACTGGACCCCACACTTTATTGCGCAATTTCTCCCCAATGTGGTTATATAATTTTTTTATGTTTTGGTATTTTTACCTACCTATTTTTACCTACATTTTTACCTACCTATTTTTACATACAAACTCTGCAAAGAATATATTTATTAAGTGGGATTGGTGCGTTCGCAACCCGGGATCCACCGTGCAGGAAAGAACCTGCTGCTAAATAAATGGCGGCACTATATGGCGGTATAAACCAGCTCTGTTAGCTTCACAGAAGGCAAAGCTCTGTGCCATGTTAGACTTTCACAGAGGCACAGGCTAACTACCCAGATGTGAGCAGTGAGTGGTCATGCATGCACACAAAACTCCTCGCTGGAGGTGCTAGCATTCTAGGGGCTCATTTCAGCCGGGTCCCTGAACACATTCAAACACATGACCACACTGGCGCAAAACACATAACATAAGAGGATACTAGCGCATGGCCGTGCGGCCATGCGAGCCTTAAATAGCTGCAGCGCGTATAGGACCTTTCAAAGAAGGACCAATGGAATTGCTGCAGTATCTGAGCATGTGACCCTAGATCTCCACTGAGAGATCTTGCCCTGGGCATGCTCAGTGTGCGAAGCAGAACTTAGTCCTAGCACCTACAGGACCTTCCTTGAGAAGGACCAATGGAAGTCGCTGCAGTACCTGTTATGAAGGCAATCCAGTAACACAGTGTGCAGTAATCAGAGCACATACAGTGATCTGACAATAACCCAAAAACAATAGAACGAGCTCTGAGACGTGGAATCTCTGTAGACCGCAATACCTGAACCTATCCTAAACACAACTAAAGGCAGCTGTGGATTGCGCCTGACACTACCTATGCAACTCGGCACAGCCTGAGGAACTGACTAGCCTGAAGATAGAAATACAAGCCTGACTTGCCTCAGAGAAATACCCCAAAGGAAAAGGCAGCCCCCCACATATAATGACTGTTAGCAAGATGAAAAGACAAAACGTAGGGATGAAATAGATTCAGCAAAGTAAGGCCCGATATTCTAGATAGAGCGAGGATAGCAAAGAGAACTTTGTAGTCTACAAAAAACCCTAAAGCAAAAAACCACGCAAAGGGGGCAAAATGACGCACCGTGCCGAACTAACGGCACGGCGGTACACCCTTTGCGTCTCAGAGCTTCCAGCAAAAACGAATAGACAAGCTGGACAGAAAAAACAGCAACAAAAGCAAAGAAGCACTTATCTAAGCAGAGCAGCAGGCCACAGGAAAGATCCAGAAGCTCAGATCCAACACTGGAACATTGACAAGGAGCAAGGAAGACAGAATCAGGTGGAGTTAAATAACAAGGCAGCCAACGAGCTCACCAGAACACCTGAGGGAGGAAGCCCAGAAGCTGCAGTACCACTTGTGACCACAGGAGTGAATTCAGCCACAGAATTCACAACAGTACCCCCCCCTTGAGAAGGGGTCACCGAACCCTCACCAGAGCCCCCAGGCCGACCAGGATGAGTCACATGAAAGGCACGAACAAGATCTGGAGCATGGACATCAGAGGCAAAAACCCAGGAATTATCTTCCTGAGCATAACCCTTCCATTTAACCAGATACTGGAGTTTCCGTCTAGAGACACGGGAATCCAAAATTTTCTCCACAATATACTCCAATTCCCCCTCCACCAAAACAGGGGCAGGAGGCTCAACAGATGGAACCATAGGTGCCACGTATCTCCGCAACAACGACCTATGGAATACATTATGTATGGAAAAGGAGTCCGGGAGGGTCAGACGAAAGGACACAGGATTGAGAATCTCAGAAATCCTATACGGACCAATAAAACGAGGTTTAAATTTAGGAGAGGAAACCTTCATAGGAATATGACGAGAAGATAACCAAACCAGATCCCCAACACGAAGTCGGGGACCCACACGGCGTCTGCGATTAGCGAAAAGTTGAGCCTTTTCCTGGGACAAGGTCAAATTGTCCACTACCTGAGTCCAGATCTGCTGCAACCTGTCCACCACAGAATCCACACCAGGACAGTCCGAAGACTCAACCTGTCCTGAAGAGAAACGAGGATGGAACCCAGAATTGCAGAAAAATGGAGAGACCAAGGTAGCCGAGCTGGCCCGATTATTAAGGGCGAACTCAGCCAACGGCAAAAAGGACACCCAATCATCCTGGTCTGCAGAAACAAAACATCTCAGATATGTTTCCAAGGTCTGATTGGTTCGTTCGGTCTGGCCATTAGTCTGAGGATGGAAAGCCGAGGAAAAAGATAGGTCAATGCCCATCCTACCACAAAAGGCTCGCCAGAACCTTGAAACAAACTGGGAACCTCTGTCAGAAACAATATTCTCAGGAATGCCATGCAAACGAACCACATGCTGGAAGAACAAAGGCACCAAATCAGAGGAGGAAGGCAATTTAACCAAGGGCACCAGATGGACCATTTTAGAAAAGCGATCACAGACCACCCAAATGACTGACATCTTTTGAGAAACGGGAAGGTCAGAAATGAAATCCATCGAAATATGTGTCCAAGGCCTCTTCGGGACCGGCAAGGGCAAAAGCAACCCACTGGCACGTGAACAGCAGGGCTTAGCCCTAGCACAAATCCCACAGGACTGCACAAAAGTACGTACATCCCGTGACAGAGATGGCCACCAGAAGGATCTAGCCACTAACTCTCTGGTACCAAAGATTCCTGGATGACCAGCCAACACCGAACAATGAAGTTCAGAGATAACCCTTACTAGTCCACCTATCAGGGACGAACAGTTTCTCGGCCGGACAACGATCAGGTTTATTAGCCTGAAATTTTTGCAACACTCGCCGCAAATCAGGGGACATGGCAGACACAATGACTCCTTCCTTGAGGATACTCGCCGGCTCAGATAAACCCGGAGAGTCGGGCACAAAACTCCTAGACAGAGCATCCGCCTTCACATTTTTAGAGCCCGGAAGGTACGAAATCACAAAATCGAAGCGAGCAAAAAATAACGACCAACGGGCCTGTCTAGGATTCAAGCGCTTGGCAGACTCGAGATAAGTAAGGTTCTTATGATCAGTCAATACCACCACGCGATGCTTAGCTCCTTCAAGCCAATGACGCCACTCCTCGAATGCCCACTTCATGGCCAGCAACTCTCGGTTGCCCACATCATAATTACGCTCAGCAGCAGAAAACTTCCTGGAAAAGAAAGCACATGGTTTCAGCACTGAGCAACCAGAACCTCTCTGTGACAAAACCGCCCCTGCTCCAATCTCAGAAGCATCAACCTCGACCTGGAACGGAAGAGAAACATCTGGTTGACACAACACAGGGGCAGAACAAAAACGACGCTTCAACTCCTGAAAAGCTTCCACGGCAGCAGAAGACCAATTAACCAAATCAGCACCCTTCTTGGTCAAATCGGTCAATGGTTTGGCAATGCTAGAAAAATTACAGATGAAGCGACGATAAAAATTAGCAAAGCCCAGGAACTTTTGCAGACTTTTTAGAGATGTCGGCTGAGTCCAATCCTGGATGGCTTGGACCTTAACCGGATCCATCTCGATAGTAGAAGGGGAAAAGATGAACCCCAAAAATGAAACTTTCTGCACACCGAAGAGACACTTTGATCCCTTCACGAACAAAGAATTAGCACGCAGGACCTGGAAAACCATTCTGACCTGCTTCACATGAGACTCCCAATCATCTGAGAAGATCAAAATGTCATCCAAGTAAACAATCAGGAATTTATCCAGATACTCACGGAAGATGTCATGCATAAAAGACTGAAAAACAGATGGAGCATTGGCAAGTCCGAACGGCATCACTAGATACTCAAAATGGCCCTCGGGCGTATTAAATGCCGTTTTCCATTCATCTCCTTGCCTGATTCTCACCAGATTATACGCACCACGAAGATCTATCTTAGTGAACCAACTAGCCCCCTTAATCCGAGCAAACAAGTCAGATAACAATGGCAAGGGATACTGAAACTTAACAGTGATCTTATTAAGAAGGCGGTAATCAATACACGGTCTCAGCGAACCATCCTTCTTGGCTACAAAAAAGAACCCTGCTCCCAGTGGTGATGACGATGGGCGAATATGTCCCTTCTCCAGGGATTCCTTCACATAACTGCGCATAGCGGTGTGTTCAGGCACGGATAAATTAAATAAACGACCTTTAGGGAATTTACTACCAGGAATCAAATTGATAGCACAATCACAATCCCTATGCGGAGGTAGGGCATCGGACTTGGGCTCTTCAAATACATCCTGATAATCAGACAAGAACTCTGGGACCTCAGAAGGAGTGGATGACGAAATAGACAAAAATGGAACATCACCATGTACCCCCTGACAACCCCAGCTGGATACCGACATAGAGTTCCAATCCAATACTGGATTATGGGTTTGTAGCCATGGCAACCCCAACACGACCACATCATGCAGATTATGTAGCACCAGAAAGCGAATAACTTCCTGATGTGCAGGAGCCATGCACATGGTCAGCTGGGCCCAGTACTGAGGTTTATTCTTGGCCAAAGGTGTAGCATCAATTCCTCTCAACGGAATAGGACACCGCAAAGGCTCCAAGAAAAACCCACAACGTTTAGCGTAATCCAAATCCATCAGATTCAGGGCAGCGCCTGAATCCACAAACGCCATGACAGAATACGATGACAAAGAGCATATCAAGGTAATGGACAGAAGGAATTTGGACTGTACAGTACCAATGACGGCAGACCTATCGAACCGCTTAGTGCGCTTAGGACAATCAGAAATAGCATGAGTGGAATCACCACAGTAGAAACACAGCCCATTCAGACGTCTGTGTTCTTGCCGTTCAACTCTGGTCATAGTCCTATCGCACTGCATAGGCTCAGGTTTAATCTCAGACAATATCGCCAGATGGTGCACAGATTTACGCTCGCGCAAGCGACGACCGATCTGAATGGCCAAAGACATAGACTCATTCAAACCAGCAGTCATAGGAAAACCCACCATGACATCCTTAAGAGCCTCAGAGAGACCCTTTCTGAACAAAGCTGCCAGCGCAGATTCATTCCACAGAGTGAGTACTGACCACTTCCTAAATTTCTGACAATATACTTCTATATCATCCTGACCCTGGCACAAAGCCAGCAAATTTTTCTCAGCCTGATCCACTGAATTAGGCTCATCGTACAGCAATCCGAGCACCAGGAAAAACGCATCGACACCACTCAATGCAGGGTCTCCTGGCGCAAGAGAAAATGCCCAGTCCTGAGGGTCGCCGCGCAAAAAAGAAATAATAATCAAAACCTGTTGAACTGAATTACCAGAAGAATGAGGTTTCAAGGCCAGAAATAGCTTACAATTATTTTTGAAGCTCAGAAACTTAGTTCTATCACCAAAAAACAAATCAGGAATAGGAATTCTTGGTTCTAGCATAGATTTCTGATCTATTGTATCTTGAATCTTTTGTACATTTATAACGATATTATCCATTGAAGAGCACAGAGCCTGAATATCCATGTCCACAGCTGTGTCCTGAAGCACCCTAATGTCTAGGGGAAAAAAAAAAAAGACTGAACACAGAGCTGAGAAAAAAAAATGATGTCAGAACTTCTTTTTTCCCTCTATTGAGAATCATTAGTTTAGCTCCTTGTACTGTTATGAAGGCAATCCAGTAACACAGTGTGCAGTAATCAGAGCACATACAGTGATCTGACAATAACCCAAAAACAATAGAACGAGCTCTGAGACGGGGAATCTCTGTAGACCGCAATACCTGAACCTATCCTAAACACAACTAAAGGCAGCTGTGGATTGCGCCTGACACTACCTATGCAACTCGGCACAGCCTGAGGAACTGACTAGCCTGAAGATAGAAATACAAGCCTGACTTGCCTCAGAGAAATACCCCAAAGGAAAAGGCAGCCCCCCACATATAATGACTAGTGTTGAGCGATACCGTCCGATACTTGAAAGTATCGGTATCGGATAGTATCGGCCGATACCCGAAAAATATCGGATATCGCCGATACCGATATCCGATACCAATACAAGTCAATGGGACATCAAGTATCGGAAGGTATTCTCATGGTTCCCAGGGTCTGAAGGAGAGGAAACTCTCCTTCAGGCCCTGGGATCCATAGGGATGTGTAAAATAAAGAATTAAAATAAAAAATATTGATATGCTCACCTCTCCGGCGGCCCCTGGACTTCACACTGCTAACCGGGAGGCTTCTTTGTTTAAAAAGCGCGCCTTTCGGACCTGTGAATGACGTCCCGGCTTCTGATTGGTCGCGTGCCGCCCATGTCACCGGCACGCGACCAATCAGAGGCCGCGACGTCATTCGCAGGTCCTCAATTCCTAGAATTAGCAGTTTTGTGAATGAGAATGACGTCGCGGCTTCTGATTGGCCGCGTGCCGGTCACATGGGCGGCACGCGGCCAATCAGAAGCCGGGACGTCATTCACCGGTCCGAAAGGCGCGCTTTTTAAACAAAGAAGCCTCCCGGATAGCAGCGTGAAGTCCAGGGGCCGCCGGAGAGGTGAGCATATCAATATTTTTTATTTTAATTCTTTATTTTACACATCCCTATTGATTCGATACCGATACCCGATATCACAAAAATATCGGATCTCGGTATCGGAATTCCGATACCGCAAATATCGGCCGATACCCGATACTTGCGGTATCGGAATGCTCAACACTAATAATGACTGTTAGCAAGATGAAAAGACAAAACGTAGGGATGAAATAGATTCAGCAAAGTGAGGCCCGATATTCTAGATAGAGCGAGGATAGCAAAGAGAACTTTGTAGTCTACAAAAAACCCTAAAGCAAAAAACCACGCAAAGGGGGCAAAAAGACCCACCGTGCCGAACTAACGGCACGGCGGTACACCCTTTGCGTCTCAGAGCTTCCAGCAAAAATGAATAGACAAGCTGGACAGAAAAAACAGCAACAAAAGCAAAGAAGCACTTATCTAAGCAGAGCAGCAGGCCACAGGAAAGATCCAGAAGCTCAGATCCAACACTGGAACATTGACAAGGAGCAAGGAAGACAGAATCAGGTGGAGTTAAATAACAAGGCAGCCAACGAGCTCACCAGAACACCTGAGGGAGGAAGCCCAGAAGCTGCAGTACCACTTGTGACCACAGGAGTGAATTCAGCCACAGAATTCACAACAAGTACCTGAGCATGTGACCCTAGATCTCCACTGAGAGATCTTGCCCTGTGCATGCTCAGTGTGTGCAAAGTAGGACTTGCAGATCAGTGCAGGGTACAATAGCAGAGCCAGGAGAGGCAGTAGTAACCCTTTGCACAGAATCAGTCTTAGTGAGACGCTGGGAGCGACGTCCCGCTGAGCAGACTCCACTGCGGCCGATGCAGAATGGGAGACCGCAGCAGACACGGATCGAGATTCCTCCTGTGCAGCAGAGGAAACTCGACTCCTAACACCCACCATAGTCACAAGATTCATCAGCTGACTGTCGGTAATAGAGGTATGCGTGCAGACCAGCCTGGTCTCTAGCATTTAGTGGTGCAGCTGCTGCTGCTTCGGAGTTTGGATTCCTTTGTCCTCTGCCATTTCCTCTGCTGCGTGGAGCTTAGCAGCAGAGCCAATAACTGAGTATTGTTTCCCTTATCTTTGTCTGTCCTGTGTTTGTCACTTCCCCTGTTTTTACCATCTGCCGTGGTGAGGCTAGCATCCTTGCCAGCCAGTGCACTAGCCAGGGTATAGTGAGGTGACAATCAAGGAATAGGCATGTGACAGCTGCAGGAGGGAAGGACCTGCATAGGGCGTTAGGGGAGCTTCGGGACAGGCACAGGTTGGAGTCAGGAGGTGCCCCATTTTTTGCTTTCTACTGTTAGGGCCTTCCTCTCCCTTTTCTATCCCATCTCTTGGTGTATGCTGTGTCGTCTGTCGGACTTACTCATGTCCAAGTTTGACAAAAATCATTTAATTGTTTTACAAAGTAATAACATGAAAAGCAGAACAGTGTAAACAACAGTTATACATAAAAATGGTTAGTGCAAAGCACCATTCCAGCATTTTTTTAAATTTATTTTACAGCTAGAGCGGTCACAGTAATCTAAGATCCCTGGCATTAGTCTTATACTCCCCTGCCGCCGTCTTCATCTGTTCTCAGCGCTGCTCCAGTCGGCCTGCAGCAGTTTGTGACCTGTCGGAAGGATACAGTCTTTGCTGGGCGAGCCAAAGGTAACTACTCAATGTAAGTCTATGAGAGGCAGAATGAGACCAGCATGGGGTTCTCATAGGCTTACACTGAGAGCTTGTGACTGTACTTCTCACTTACGGGCAGTCAGAAGTTGTAATCACAAGATATCGACATGGTAATGGAGGGGCACCAGGAAGAGCTGGCTGACAAGCATCATACTAGGAGTGGAGAACTTAGATTAGTAGCACTACTCCAGCGCTGAAATTAAAGAAACACCAGAGTGATGCTTTAATGCAGCTAACCAATGTTACCTATATTTGGCGGATACAATGGCAACAATAACAAATTAATAAACTACTGTATAATGTAAGTCCACTGTGCTAAAAGAAAAAAAAACTATGTTGCGCAAATATATAGAAAAGTGAATGTGATAAGTTTTGCTGTGATCGCTCACTTGATTGACCACAGACCGCAGACGAATACAGGGGAAACCAACAAGGCTATTACAGTGGGGGAAATAAGTATTTGATCCCTTGCTGATTTTGTAAGTTTACCCACTGACAAAGGCATGAACAGTCTATAATTTTAAGGGTTGATAAATTTTAACATTGAGAGATAGAATATCAAAAATAAAATCCAGAAAATCACATTGTATAAATTTATATAAATTTATTTGCATTTTGCAGTGAGAAATAAGTATTTGATCAACCATTAAGAGTTCTGGCTCCCATAGACCAGTTAGACACTCCTAATCATCTCGTTACCTGCATTAGAGACATGAGTTTATACTCCCATACTCTTCTGTGTCTCTGACATTTGACGTTACCCTTTAATACAAGTAATTTCATGTCCATGGTGCTGTGATCAGGGAGACAAAATGTTTAATGTATAAACTCATGACAAATTTGACACTCTCAGTGCAGGAATGAATGTGTTGCATGGATTTATGTCTTTTACATCAATTAAGGAATTGGCTCCTCAGACCTTGTGGGGGCATCACAACATAGAACCAGACCCCAATCAGAGAACAATAAAACTTTCACACTCCTTATTTATGAACTGTTCCAATATTTATGGACACAACAGTTTATCCCTCTCCCATAATGATATTTCTGCTTCACGTCACTTGTCTTATCGCTTGCATTATTTCTGTGCTGTGTTGTGTATAAATATGTGATTCATCAGATATTGTATTAGTCTATGCCTGATAAAGAGACCTGAGTAGTCTCGAAAGCTTGCAATTTGTTACCATCTTTTCAGTTAGCCATTAAAATGTATCAACCACTGAGGACTCTCAATTCTAAATATTTTTCTATCTACTGGCTAACACAGTACAAAGATATTTATCTTTCTTGTATCTCTCAATGTTAAAATTAACCTACCCTTAAAATTATAGACTGTTCATGTCTTTGTCAGTCGGCAAATTTACAAAATCAGCAAGGGATCAAATACTTATTTCCCCCACTGTAATAGTTAACCAGATAACGTGTAAAGCGCTATGAAATAAATGGCGCTATAAAAAAGTATAGTAATAACAATAATAATAATAATACATAGGTGTATTGCTTTGAAAACGTAGCCTGTTTGGTGTACATGAAAAGGACAATGGTACAACTGCAAAGAGGGTATTAGTATATAATCAAGCAAATAGATTGAAGTTAACGTTACAGATGTATCCAAGATGATAGTCTGCAAATTGACTTCACTTTTAGATGTCAAAATTTCCGTCCAGAAAGTGCCAAGTGAAGATACTGCAGGTTCTTAAGACACCAGCTGTGGAGCTGCACTGTAGTGTTCAGGCATTCCCGGCCGGTGCCACTCCTGAAAATGAAAGCAGTGTGCTGCAGCAAATGTCGTGTGACATCACACTGTCTCCGAAGTATGGATGCCTGAAGGGGCCGTACTTCTCCCTTACGCGTTTTGGAAAAGCCACTGTTTCCTTCGTCAGAGGGTGCTACAGAGATGTTGATCCATATGGATTTATATGTCCAGAGACTCCACCCACTATTGCTCGTGGGTAAAAATTAATGCAGTGCTCCCATGCTTGTGCACATATAGATAAAATACATATTATGATTGTTACAATCACATACCTTATTTTTATGAATAAAAGCTAGATTAAGAATAAAAATGCAAATCAAAATACCAAGGTATGTATTATGTATTGTAAGGCAGCTGCTTTCGTGTCTATTCAGCAAGGAGGTAGTGACCCGAGAAAGTTCACCTTAAATATCTTTATTTTTCACACTCACAAAATAAATCCATAACTTTTATTCCCTGGTTCACAGCCGGAGCATCCAAATCAGTCCACTGATGTGGACGACTACCCCTCTGTATAACTCGTGGGTATGTTGGTAGCTTTGACTGCTCTGGCCTGACTTCAGATTGACTCAGACCTATGGTGCAAAGAGCTCCAAAACACTGACAAACCCAAACCTCAGCTGAAAGTTGGGTTTCGTGGACATGGGCCACTCCCAAGACCCGGAGTGGAGGGAGAGATTCGTCCCACTACCAATCCTACAGATCTCTACAAAAATAAAAGCCCACGTCAGGTTTTCTTAAATCTGACTTGATGAAATAGTTTGACCAAATCCATGCTCTGATATTTTGCATTGTAAGCACAAGCATGGCTGTAATTACAATGCTCTCCGGCAGGTTCAAGATACCTCTATGCGCATCCTGGAGACACATAACGACCGTTGTATATGATTCCCCTCACTGCCTCAAAGTATATATAAACACTACAATCAATCATCTAACGGCAGCATATTTTAGGGGTTTGAATATTTTCCAGGGATGGCAGTTACTGTATATGTCTTTAATGTCCCATATTGTATCCAAGTGGATCTTTAATCTCAACACTTTATTTAGTTCCCAGTGGTATAAACCATGATATTGAACATTTGCCTTTCAGTGAGATTACCCAGTACTGAACAATTGCTTTTTATTTATTTTTTCTATTTTTATTTCATATATAATACATACCTTGACATTTCTATTTGCATTTTTATTCTTCACAATCTATTTTTTATTCATTAAATAAAGTATGTGATTTTAACAATTATAATATGCATTTAAAGCTTTGTGCACAAGCATGGAAGGAGTGCATTCATTTTTACCCATGAGCAATAGTGAGTGGTGTCTCTGGACATACAGTTGTGGCCAAAAGTATTGATACCCCTGCAATTCTGTCAGTTAATAATCAGTTTCTTCCTGAAAATATCATTGCAATCACAAATTCTTTGGTATTATTATCTTCATTCAATTTGTCTTAAATGAAAAAACACAAAAGAGAATGAAGCAAAAAGCAAAATATTGATCATTTCACACAAAACTCCAAAAATGGGCCAGACAAAAGTATTGGCACCCTCAGCCTAATACTTGGTTGCACAACCTTTAGCCCATATAACTGCGACCAACCGCTTCCAGTAACCATCAATGAGTTTCAAACAATGCTCTGCTGGAATTTTAGACCATTCTTCTTTGGCAAACTGCTCCAGGTCCCTGATATTTGAAGGGTGCCTTCTCCAAACTTCCATTTTTAGGTCTCTCCACAGGTGTTCTATGGGATTCAGGTCTGGACTCATTGCTGGCCACCTGTTATGACCTGGTGGTTAGGAGCACCCGGAATGACCTGATAGTTAAACCACATACAGGACGAGCTCTGGGATGTGGGAACTCTGCTGACCGCAAGCCCCAATCCTATCACACACACTAGAAATAGCCGTGGAGCGCTCCTGACCAGACCTAGGCGCCTCGTCACAGCCTAAGTGCTATCTAGCCCTAGAGAAGGAAAATAAAGCCTACCTTGCCTCAGAGAAATTCCCCAAAGGTAAAGGAAGCCCCCCACATATATTGACTGTGAGTAAAGATGAAAGTCACAAACGCAGAAATGAAACAGGTTTCAGCAAAGGGAGGCCAGACTTACTAAATAGACAGAGGATAGGAAAGGTAACTTTGCGATCAGCACAAAAACCTACAAAAGACCACGCAGAGTGTGCAAAAAAGACCTCCGCACCGACTCACGGTGCGGAGGGGCCACTCTGCATCCCAGAGCTTCCAGCTAGCAAGACAAAATCATGATAACCAGCTGGACAAGAAAACAGTGAACAAATAATGACTATCAGGAACTTAGCTTCTGCAGGAGAAGGCAGGTCACCAGAGAGATCCAGGAGCGAACTGAACAAATGCAAAAACATTGACAGCTGGCATGGAGTAACGATCTGAGAGGAGTTAAATAGAACAGCCAACCAAAGGATAAACCACGTCACCTGTGTAAGGAACCTCAGAAGCCGCAGCTTCACTCATAGCCACCAGAGGGAGCCCATAGACGGAACTCGCCGAAGTACCATTCACGACTACAGGAGGGAGTTCTACAACAGAATTCACAACAGTACCCCCCCTTGAGGAGGGGTCACTGAACCCTCACCAGAGCCCCCAAGTCGACCAGGATGAGCCAAATGAAAGGCACGAACAAGATCGGCAGCATGAACATCAGAGGCAAAAACCCAGGAATTATCTTCCTGACCATAACCCTTCCACTTGACCAGGTTCTGGAGTTTCCGTCTCGAAACACGAGAATCCAAAATCTTCTCCACCACATACTCCAACTCCCCCTCGACCAACACCGGGGCAGGAGGATCAACGGAGGGAACCATAGGCACCACGTATCTCCGCATCAACGACCTATGGAACACATTATGGATGGCAAAAGAAGCTGGAAGGTCCAAACGAATTGACACAGGATTAAGAACTTCAGAAATCTTATATGGCCCAATGAAACGAGGCTTAAACTTAGGAGAGGAAACCTTCATAGGAACGTGACGAGATGACAACCAAACCAAATCCCCAACACGAAGTCGGGGACCAACACAACGCCGGCGGTTAGCGAAACGTTGAGCCTTCTCCTGGGACAATGTCAAATTGTCCACCACATGAGTCCAAATCTGCTGCAACCTGTCCACCACCGCATCCACACCAGGACAGTCCGAAGGCTCAACCTGCCCTGAAGAGAAACGAGGATGGAAACCAGAATTACAGAAAAAAGGAGAAACTAAAGTAGCCGAGCTGGCCCGATTATTAAGGGCGAACTCAGCCAAAGGCAAGAAGGACACCCAATCATCCTGATCAGCAGAAACAAAGCATCTCAGATATGTCTCCAAAGTCTGATTAGTTCGTTCGGTTTGGCCATTAGTCTGAGGATGGAAAGCCGAAGAAAAAGACAAATCAATGCCCATCTTAGCGCAAAAGGACCGCCACAACCTCAAAACAAACTGGGAACCTCTGTCCGAGACGATGTTCTCTGGAATGCCATGCAAACGAACCACATGCTGGAAAAACAATGGCACCAAATCAGAGGAGGAAGGCAATTTAGGTAAGGGTACCAAATGGACCATCTTAGAGAAGCGATCACAAACCACCCAAATGACCGACATCCTTTGAGAAACAGGGAGATCTGAAATAAAATCCATGGAAATATGCGTCCAGGGCCTCTTCGGGATCGGCAAGGGCAAAAGCAACCCACTGGCACGAGAACAGCAGGGCTTAGCCCGAGCCCAAGTCCCACAGGACTGCACAAAAGAACGCACATCCCGTGACAAAGAAGGCCACCAAAAGGATCTAGCCACCAAATCTCTGGTACCAAAGATTCCAGGATGACCAGCCAACACTGAACAATGAATCTCAGAGATAACTCTACTAGTCCATCTATCAGGGACAAACAGTTTCTCCGTAGGACAACGGTCAGGTCTATCAGCCTGAAACTTTTGCAGCACACGCCGCAAATCAGGGGAAATGGCAGACAAAATTACCCCTTTTTTAAGAATACCCGCCGGCTCCGGAACACCCGGAGAGTCAGTTACAAAACTCCTTGACAGGGCGTCAGCCTTCACATTCTTAGATCCCGGAAGGTATGAAACCACAAAATCAAAACGGGAGAAAAAGAGCGACCATCGAGCCTGTCTAGGATTCAACCGTTTGGCAGACTCGAGATAAGTTAAATTCTTGTGATCCGTCAAGACCACCACGCGATGTTTAGCTCCTTCAAGCCAATGTCGCCACTCCTCGAATGCCCACTTCATGGCCAACAACTCCCGATTGCCCACATCATAATTGCGCTCAGCAGGCGAGAATTTTCTAGAAAAGAAGGCACAGGGTTTCATCACCGAGCCATCAGAACTTCTTTGCGACAACACAGCCCCTGCTCCAATTTCAGAAGCATCAACCTCAACCTGAAAAGGGAGCGAAACATCTGGCTGGCACAACACAGGGGCAGAAGCAAAACGTCGCTTCAACTCCTGAAAAGCCTCTACAGCCGCAGAGGACCAATTGACCACATCAGCACCTTTCTTGGTCAAATCAGTCAACGGTTTAGCAATACTGGAAAAATTAGCGATGAAGCGACGATAAAAATTAGCAAAGCCCAGGAACTTCTGCAAACTCTTCACAGATGTCGGCTGAGTCCAATCGTAAATGGCCTGAACTTTAACAGGGTCCATCTCGATAGTAGAAGGGGAAAAAATGAAACCCAAAAATGAAACCTTCTGAACTCCAAAGAGACACTTTGACCCCTTCACAAACAAGGAATTCGCACGAAGGACCTGGAACACCATTCTGACCTGCCTCACATGAGACTCCCAATCATCCGAAAAGACCAAAATGTCATCCAAATATACAATCATGAATCTATCCAGGTACTCTCGGAAGATGTCATGCATAAAGGACTGAAACACAGATGGAGCATTAGAAAGCCCGAATGCCATAACCAGGTACTCAAAATGGCCCTCGGGCGTATTAAATGCCATTTTCCATTCATCACCCTGTTTAATTCGCACAAGATTATACGCACCACGCAGATCTATCTTGGTGAACCAACTAGCCCCCTTAATCCGAGCAAACAAATCAGACAGCAGCGGCAAAGGATACTGAAATTTGACTGTGATCTTATTAAGAAGGCGGTAATCAATACAAGGTCTCAAAGAACCATCCTTCTTGGCCACAAAAAAGAACCCTGCTCCCAATGGTGACGACGACGGACGAATATGACCCTTCTCCAAAGATTCCTTTATATAACTCCGCATAGCGGCGTGCTCTGGCACAGATAAATTAAACAGACGGCCCTTAGGAAACTTACTACCAGGAATCAAATTAATAGCACAGTCGCAATCCCTATGAGGAGGTAGGGCACCGGATTTGGGCTCTTCAAATACATCCCGGTAATCTGATAAAAACTCAGGGACTTCAGAAGGAGTGGAAGGCGAAATTGACAGCAATGGAACATCACCATGTACCCCCTGACAACCCCAGCTGGACACAGACATAGATTTCCAATCCAACACTGGATTATGGACCTGTAGCCATGGCAACCCCAAAACAACCACATCATGCAGATTATGCAACACCAAAAAGCGAATATCCTCCTGATGTGCAGGAGCCAGGCACATGGTCAATTGAGTCCAGTACTGAGGCTTATTCTTGGCCAAAGCCGTAGCATCAATTCCTCTCAATGGAATAGGATACTGCAAGGGCTCCAAGAAAAAACCACAGCGCCTGGCCAACTCCAAGTCCATCAAATTCAGGGCAGCGCCTGAATCCACAAATGCCATTACAGAATAGGACGACAGAGAGCAAATCAGAGTAACGGACAAAAGAAATTTAGACTGTACCGTACCAATGGTGGCAGACCTAGCGAACCGCTTAGTGCGCTTAGGACAATCGGAGATAGCATGAGTGGATTCACCACAGTAAAACCACAGCCCATTCCGACGTCTGTGTTCTTGCCGTTCAACTCTGGTCAAAGTCCTATCACACTGCATAGGCTCAGGCCTATGCTCAGAGAACACCGCCAGATGGTGCACAGCTTTGCGCTCACGCATGCGCCGATCGATCTGAATGGCCAAAGACATAGACTCATTCAGACCAGTAGGCATGGGAAATCCCACCATGACATCCTTAAGGGCTTCAGAAAGACCCTTTCTGAAAATTGCCGCCAGGGCACATTCATTCTACTGAGTAAGCACAGACCACTTTCTAAACCTCTGACAGTACACCTCCGCTTCATCCTGACCCTGACACAAAGCCAGCAAGATTTTCTCTGCCTGATCCACTGAATTTGGTTCATCATAAAGCAATCCATGCACCAGAAAAAACGCATCAACATCACGCAATGCAGGATCTCCTGGCGCAAGGGAAAATGCCCAGTCTTGAGGGTCACCACGTAAGAAAGAAATAATGATTTTTACTTGTTGAGCGGGGTCACCAGAGGAGCGGGGTTTCAAAGCTAGAAACAGTTTACAATTATTTTTGAAAATCAAGAACCTAGATCTATCCCCAGAAAATAAGTCAGGAATAGGAATTCTAGGCTCTAACATAGGATTCTGAACCACAAAATCTTGAATGTTTTGTACCCTTGCAGTGAGATGATCCACACAAGAAGACAGACCTTGAATGTCCATATCTACACCTGTGTCCTGAACCACCCAAAGGTCTAGGGGAAAAGAAAGACAAAACACAGTGCAAAGAAAAAAAATGGTCTCAGAAGTTCTCTTATCCCTCTATTGAGATGCATTAATACTTTGGGCCAGCTGTACTGTTATGACCTGGTGGTTAGAAGCACCTGGAATGACCTGATAGTTAAACCACATACAGGACGAGCTCTGGGATGTGGGAACTCTGCTGACCGCAAGCCCTAATCCTATCACACACACTAGAAATAACCGTGGAGCGCTCCTGACCAGACCTAGGCGCCTCGTCACAGCCTAAGTGCTATCTAGTCCTAGAGAAGGAAAATAAAGCCTACCTTGCCTCAGAGAAATTCCCCAAAGGTAAAGGAAGCCCCCCACATATATTGACTGTGAGTAAAGATGAAAGTCACAAACGCAGAAATGAAACAGGTTTCAGCAAAGGGAGGCCAGACTTACTAAATAGACAGAGGATAGGAAAGGTAACTTTGCGATCAGCACAAAAACCTACAAAAGACCACGCAGAGTGTGCAAAAAAGACCTCCGCATCGACTCACGGTGCGGAGGGGCCACTCAGCATCCCAGAGCTTCCAGCTAGCAAGACAAAATCATGATAACCAGCTGGACAAGAAAACAGTGAACAAATAATGACTATCAGGAACTTAGCTTCTGCAGGAGAAGGCAGGTCACCAGAGAGATCCAGGAGCGAACTGAACAAATGCAAAAACATTGACAGCTGGCATGGAGTAACGATCTGAGAGGAGTTAAATAGAACAGCCAACCAAAGGATAAACCTCGTCACCTGTGTAAGGAACCTCAGAAGCCGCAGCTTCACTCATAGCCACCAGAGGGAGCCCATAGACAGAACTCGCCGAAGTACCATTCACGACCACAGGAGGGAGTTCTACAACAGAATTCACAACAGCCACCTTAGAAGTCTCCAGTGCTTTCTCTTAAACCATTTTCTAGTGCTTTTTGAAGTGTGTTTTGGGTCATTGTCCTGCTGGAAGACCAATGACCTCTGAGGAAATAGATACAGAAAGGACAGGCTAATGGAGCGCCAGGCTGGCGGTCAGGGGAGATGTTGATTGAGAAAGGTCTGATGCAACTCCTGCCGGGTGCCTCAGGAGAGGAATAATCAGTGAGTTGCAAAATACTCCGGTCACATGGAAGCGCACAGGACACAGATGAAAGGATTAAACCTTTCTTTGTTTATTGAAATTCACAACGCGTTTCAACGGAACAGCTCCGTCTTCATCAGGTGGCAGTATACTGCCACCTGATGAAGATGGAGATGTTCCGTCGAAACGCATTGTGGATTTCAATAAACAAAGAAACATTTAATCCTTTCATCTGTGTCCTGTGCGCTTCCATGTGACCGGAGTATTTTGCAACTCAATGACATCTGAGGGACACCCAGCTTTCTCACACTGGGCCCTACATTATGCTGCAAAATTTGTTGGTAGTCTTCAGACTTCATAATGCCATGCACACGGTCAAGCAGTCCAGTGCCAGAGGCAGCAAAGCAACCCCAAAACATCAGGGAACCTCCGCCATGTTTGACTGTAGGGACCGTGTTGTTTTCTTTGAATACCTCTTTTTTTCTCCTGTAAACTCTATGTTGATGCCTTTACCCAAAAAGCTCTACTTTTGTCTCATCTGACCAGAGAACATTCTTCCAAAACGTTTCAGGCTTTTTCAGGTAAGTTTTGGCAAACTCCAGCCTGGCTTTTTTATGTCTCGGGGTAAGAAGTGGTGTCTTCCTGGGTCTCCTTCCATACAGTCCCTTTTCATTCAGATGCCGACGGATAGAAAGGCTTGACACTGTTGTACCCTCGTACTGCATGGCAGCTTGAACTTGTTTGGATGTTAGTCGAGGTTCTTTATCCAACATCCGCACAATCTTGCGTTGAAATCTCTTGTCAATTTTTCTTTTCCGTCCACATCTTGTTATGATCTGGTGGTTTAGGAACAACATGAGACAAGCTCTGAACTGACCGCAGACCCTGAACCTAGCAGCGCAACTAGAAATAGCCATGGGGGTACCTGACGCTCCCTAGACTCCTCAGCACAGCCTAAGATCTAACTTCCCCTAAAGATGGAAACAGGAAACCTATCTTGCCTCAGAGAAAATCCCCAAAGGAAAGATAGCCCCCCACAAATATTGATGGTGAGAGGAGGGGAAAATAACATACGCAGAGATGAAATCAGATTTTAGCATAGGAGGCCAGTCTAGCTTGATAGATAGGACAGGAAAGGATACTCTGCGGTCAGTATAAAAACTACAAAACAATCCACACAGAGTTTACAAAATCTCCACACCTGACTAAAGGTGTGGAGGGTAAATCTGCTTCCCAGAGCTTCCAGCTAACAGAAAAAATCCATAATGACAAGCTGGACAAAAATAGAATGCACAGAACAATAAGTCCACAACATGTGGACAGAAATGAGCAAAGCCAGAACTTATCTTTGCAGAACTGGTCAGGAAACCAGGAGAATCCAAGCAGAGATGTGAATCCAGCCAGAAAACATTGACAAGTGGCATAGGCTGAAGACTAGAGCCAGGTTAAATAGCAGAGCCAGAAGAGACGATTAGTGAAAGCAGCTGCAAAGCTAAACCCAAGGAGCAGCAGTTCCACTCAAAACCACCAGAGGGAGCCCAAGGGCAGAATTCACAAAAGTGCCATTTACAACCACCGGAGGGAGCCCAAGAACGGAATTCACAACACATCTAGGGAGGTTAGCCACAGTGCCATGGGCTTTAAACTTCCTGATGACAATGCGCACGGTAGACACAGGAACATTTAGGTCTTTGGAGATGGACTTGTAGCCTTGAGATTGCTCATGCTTCCTCACAATTTGGTTTCTCAAGTCCTCAGACAGTTCTTTGGTCTTCTTTCTTTTCTCCATGCTCAATGTGGTACACACAAGGACACAGGATAGAGGTTGAGTCAACTTTAATCCATGTCAACTGGCTGCAAGTGTAATTTAGTTATTGCCAACACCTGTTAGGTGCCACAGGTAAGTTACAGGTGCTGTTAATTACACAAATTAGAGAAGCATCACATGATTTTTCAAACAGTGCCAATAGTTTTGTCCCCCCTTTTTATGTTTGGTGTGGAATTATATCCAATTTGGCTTTAGGACAATTCTTTTTGTGTTTTTTTTTTTTTCATTTAACCCCTTAGCGACCGCCGATACGCCTTTTAACGGCGGCCGCTAAGGGTACTTAAGCCACAGCGCCGTTAATTAACGGCGCTGTGGAAAAAGTACATAGCGCCCCCCAGAGGCCGATTTTCTCCAGGGTCTCGGCTGCCGTGGGTAGCCGAGACCCCAGAGAACATGATTCGGGTCGGTTTTCACCGACCCCGCTTTTGCGATCGCCGGTAATTAACCGTTTACCGGCGATCGCAGAAAAAAAAAAAAAAACGCGATTAGTATTGTGTTTCTCTCCCCTCTAATGTGATCGGACATTAGAGGGGAGAGAAATAGGGTCCCCCAGCCCCCCACGGTACCTTATGTACCGGAGAAGGTGCCCCCCCCGGTCCCCGACCCTCCTCCTTCCTGCCCGGGCTCCAAAATGGCGGGCGCATGTGCAGATGCGCCCGCCAAAGCCTAGCTTCCCCCGGTGTATTGGGGTCTGTTTTTACAGACCCCCTGGAGCGATCGCAGACCCCCTGGAGCGATCGCAATCCCGGGGGTCTTTACAGACCCCCGGGATTGCGATCGCTGCAAATAGTTTGTAAAAAAAAAAAAATGCTTTGCATTTTTCTCCCCTCTGATGTGATCGCACATCAGAGGGGAGAGAAATAGAGCCCCCGAGCCCCCCACCATACCGCCTGCTCCTGTCCCCGGTCCTCAGTAGTGGTCCCCGATCCTCAGTAGTGGTCCCCGGTCCCCAGCCCACTGCTCCTGGCCCCCCTTCTTCTTCTCTGCTGGAAGAAAATGGCGGGCGCATGCGCAGTGCGCCTGCCATGATCTGCCAGCAGAGACCCAGCAACCTATGAGAATTTTCTCATTGGCTGCTGGGTTTTGATTACTGTAATATGTCCAATTACAGTGATCAAAACCCCTAATATTTGATAAACATGGCAGCACTTGGGCTGTACCTTTCTCTTCTCTCCTTGTAGTTGTTCTAGGAGAGAAGAGAGAGAGACTACAGTTCAAGTGCTGCCCTGTCAGTGACAAAAAACATAATATCTGCCTCCGCCAGCATCCCATTTACCCACCCCCGTTCTCCGTAATCCCTGCATCACCAGCAGAGGATTATAAAAAAAAAAAAAAAAAAAAAATTATAATTTTTTTTTAAATTTTTTTTTAGGGTTAGGGTTAGGGTTAGGGGAGGAATTAGATAAAATGGCTCGCAGAACTTTTAGCGCGGAGCAAGCTTACAGCCTGCTTTGCTCCGGCAGCGAAACAGATTCTGCCCCTGAAGTTGAGCAGTTTTCAGACAGTGATGACGACTCTTCCTCCACGGGATCCCCCAGCCCGGTGGTAGCGGAGTCGGTCGTCACTGCTGAAGCTTCAGAGGCAGGACCAAGTACCGCAGTCCCCCCACCGCTGTGGTATAATGACACCTCATTTTCCCCTCAAATTCCCCCTTTTTCTGCAGTCCCTGGAATAAAAGTAGATGTCGCCAATTTTACCCCCATTGATTTTTTTGAAATTTTCATTAGCCCCGAAGTCCTGCAATTAATCGTCCACCAAACTAACCTATATGCCCGGCAATATATTTCCCAAAAACCCACTGCCTTTCATTCCCGTTCCTGGATCCCCACAAATGTCCCCGAAATTAAAAAATTCTTAGGTCTCACCCTGAATATGGGTATAGTAAAAAAAACCACTCTCCGCTCTTACTGGGCAACAAAAGCTGTCCACTGCACCCCTGTATTTGCAGCCATCATGTCCCGAGCCCGTTACGAAGCCCTGATGAGATTCCTCCACTTCAGTGACAATGCCCAAGCTCTCCCAAGAACTGACCCCAACTACGATCGGCTAAATAAATTAAGACCCCTAATTTCCCTCCTAAAAACTTCCTTTCTAAATTCCTATACCCCAGAGCAAAATATGGCAGTCGACGAGTCCTTGATGAGCTACAAGGGCCGTCTTTCATTCCGCCAATTTATTCCCTCCAAGAGAGCCAAATACGGCGTAAAATTATATAAAGCTTGCGAGAGCTCATCAGGGTACACGTCCACCTTCCTAATTTACGAAGGTAGGGACCGCCAAATAAACCCCCCAAACTGCCCCCAGACAATTGGTATCCCAGGCAAAATTGTCTGGGAGCTAATGACGCCCTTTCTCAATCAAGGGTACCACGTGTACACAGATAATTATTACACGAGTATCCCCCTATACAAATCCCTCCATGCTGCAAGTACAGGGGCCTGTGGGACAGTGAGGAAAAACAGAGTGGGGTTTCCGTCACAGTTGGTGTCCAGACGTTTGGAGAGGGGGGCGTCATTTTCACTTGCAAGCGACCAACTACTTGCAGTGAAGTGGAAAGACAGGAAGGACGTCTATATGCTTTCCACACTGCATACGGACACCACTGTGACGGTCAGAGAGAGGGGTGCCACCAGGGACAAAGAAAAACCTGTCTGCGTCACAGAATATAATAGACATATGGGTGGCGTAGACCTGTCAGACCAGGTTCTGCAACCATACCTGGTCAAGAGGAAGACCAGGGCGTGGTATAAAAAGGTGGGAATCTATCTAATTCAGACTGCCACCTACAACAGTTTTGTCCTATACAAAAAATCTCAAGGACCACTAACTTTCCTGCACTTTCAGGAAAAAGTAGTAGAGAGCCTCATATTTGAGTCCATGGCACCGGGGGAAGCCTTCGACTCTGAGGATTCCCGGAGACTGTCAGAATGCCATTTTCCTCACCCTTTCCCTGTCACTCCCACCCAAAGGTATCCTCAAAAAAGGTGCCGAGTTTGCAGAAAGCATGGCAGGCAGAGTGATTCCCGATTTTATTGCCCCACATGCCCATCCCAACCAGGCCTTTGTATCTCCCCCTGTTTTGAGACCTACCACACCACCTACAATTATTAGTTTGTTTTTTTTTCAATCATTTTTATTTTCTGCTTAGTGGCCCCAGTAGTACAATTTGGAACAATTGATAAATATTTTAATTAGTAGATCCCATTTTACCCCATTTCACAATTAATTCCAGAATTTGATCAATCCCATACCAAACTACTATCCCAACAAATTCTCATCCATGTACCCACGTCTGTACGCTCTAGAGTGTGGACCCCACAAATGTTCTTGCAAAGTCAGGTCATCTGAAAATTCTACGACTCGATCAATCCCATACCAAACTACTATTCCAACAAATTCTCGTCCACGTACCTATGTCAATAAGCGTTAGAATGTGGACCCCAGAAATTATCTTGAAAAGTGAGATTATCTGAAAATGAATTCTAGGACTTTATTACTCAAACATTTTTGACCATTTATCTAACTTTGACTGTTTTTATAACTGTCTTGCTACACAAAACTTTGGCTTCCATTTATATTACTTATTTTTATGTTGATGATACGGGCATGATCATTTTATTGTAGGATTTCTAAAAAATGAGGAAGTTCCGTACTTATACACTATGGGCTTTACTTTATGGTTCTTGCCGAACCTCTGGTACCAGACAATACTTTCTATAGAGAACTGGTTGTTTTGTGCATATAGCGGTTCTGACCTTGGCGGGTGGGAGCTTGCTATGGTGTACCACGTCTATTGGCACATTCGTCTCTCATATAGGGATTGATGGAGCTAAAAGGACGTTGTACGACCAGTCTCTGAAAGTGTCTGCCATTCTAGCCCTGATGGTGTTCTTTCATCTTTGGAACAAACTCCGCTTTGCCACATAGTTGGCTGCATTTTCCTACACATTTTGCCCTTCATTCCAGTACAGTTTATTCTTCCTGCTACAATATACGCAAATGCGGGACAACTGTTTTGTTAGCAAGACCAATTTTATAGTCAGCCATTGTGTTTTAGGAGCATGCCTCCCTCTGTGAGTAATAATTCCTGGAAGGATTTTCTTTTTTGCTCAATGTCTCTAGAAGCTTTGAATGGGTCCTGGATCTTCAATTTCAAATAAAGCCAAATTTGTCACATTGTGCCCCTTTCTGTCCAAGCCCTGCCATTTGTCCAAACAGAACTTTTTTACTACATATGGGATATTGCTGCACTCATAATAAAGTGGGTAACGAATTGTGGGGTCCACTTTTTGATGTTATTTCTGAAAAATCGAGACATTCAGGTCTAAAACAAGATTCTCGTGGAAAAAAATGAATTTTTTCAATATGGCAACCTAATGTTATCAAACTCTGTGTCATACATGTGGGTTCAAATTGCTCAATATACCCCTGATTAAAATCTTTGAGGGGTGTAGTTTCCAAAACGGGGTCAGTTGTGGGGGGTTTCTGCTGTTAGGCACATCTACAAACCCAAAATGACGTCCGCTCTCACAATTAAGAGATTAAAAAGTCAAACGGCGCGCCTTCCCTTCCAAGCTCCGCAGTGCGCCCAAACAGAGGTTTACCCCCACATACAGGGTATCGACATACTCAGGACAAATTGCACAACAACTTTTGGGGTCTATTTTGTCTTGCTACCCTTGGGAAAATAAAAAATTGGGGGTGAAAAGATCATATTTGTGAAAAAAAAATGATTTTTAATTTTTTCGGCTCTACGTTATAAACTTGTGTGAAGCACTTGGGGGTTCAAAGTGTTGACCACACACCTAGATAAGTTCCTTAGGGGGTCTAGTTTCCAAAATGGTGTCACTTGTGGGGGGTTTCCACTGTTTAGGCACATCAGGGGCTCTCCAAACGCGACATGGTGTCCGATCTCAATTCCAGAGAATTCTATGTTGAAAAAGTCAAATGGCGCTCCTTCCCTTCTGAGCTCTACTGTGCACCCAAACAGAGGTTTACCCCCACATACGGGGTATCGACATACTCAGGACAAATTGCACAACAACTTTTGGGGTCTATTTTGTCTTGCTACCCTTGGGAAAATACAAAATTGGGGGTGAAAAGATCATTTTTGTGAAAAAAAAATGATTTTTAATTTTTTTCGGCTCTACGTTATAAACTTGTGTGAAGCACTTGGGGGTTCAAAGTGTTGACCACACACCTAGATAAGTTCCTTAGGGGGTCTAGTTTCCAAAATGGTGTCACTTGTGGGGGGTTTCCACTGTTTAGGCACATCAGGGGCTCTCCAAACGCGACATGGTGTCCGATCTCAATTCCAGAGAATTCTATGTTGAAAAAGTCAAATGGCGCTCCTTCCCTTCTGAGCTCTACTGTGCACCCAAACAGAGGTTTACCCCCACATACGGGGTATCGACATACTCAGGACAAATTGCACAACAACCTTTGGGGTCTATTTTGTCTTGCTACCCTTGGGAAAATAAAAAATTGGGGGTGAAAAGATCATTTTTGTGAAAAAAAAATGATTTTTAATTTTTTCGGCTCTACGTTATAAACTTGTGTGAAGCACTTGGGGGTTCAAAGTGTTGACCACACACCTAGATAAGTTCCTTAGGCGGTCTAGTTTCCAAAATGGTGTCACTTGTGGGGGGTTTCCACTGTTTAGGCACATCAGGGGCTCTCCAAACGCGACATGGTGTCCGATCTCAATTCCAGAGAATTCTATGTTGAAAAAGTCAAATGGCGCTCCTTCCCTTCTGAGCTCTACTGTGCACCCAAACAGAGGTTTACCCCCACATACGGGGTATCGACATACTCAGGACAAATTGCACAACAACTTTTGGGGTCTATTTTGTCTTGCTACCCTTGGGAAAATAAAAAATTGGGGGTGAAAAGATAATTTTTGTGAAAAAAAAATGATTTTTAATTTTTTCGGCTCTACGTTATAAACTTGTGTGAAGCACTTGGGGGTTCAAAGTGTTGACCACACACCTAGATAAGTTCCTTAGGGGGTCTAGTTTCCAAAATGGTGTCACTTGTGGGGGGTTTCCACTGTTTAGGCACATCAGGGGCTCTCCAAACGCGACATGGTGTCCGATCTCAATTCCAGGGAATTCTATGTTGAAAAAGCCAAATGGCGCTCCTTCCCTCCTGAGCTCTACTGTGCACCCAAATAGTGGCCCCTCCCCACATATGGGGTATCGGCATTCTCCGGACAAATTGCACAACAAATGATGTGGTTCATTTTCTTTTTTTACACATGTGAAAATAAAAAAAATTGATTCTGAAGTAAAATATTTGTGAAAAAAAGTAAAATGTTCATTTTTTCCTTCCACATTGCTTCAGTTCCTGTGCAGCAACTGAAGGGTTAATAAACTTCTTGAATGTGGTTTTGCGCACCTTGAGGGGTGCAGTTTTTAGAATGGTGTCAATTTTGGGCATTTTCTGCTACATAGACCCCTCAAACTGACTTCAAATGTGAGGTGGTCCCTAAAAAAAATGGTTTTGTAAATTTTGCTGTAAAAATAAGAAATTGCTGGTCAAATTTTAACCCTTATAACTCCCTAATAATTTTTTTTTTTTTTCCAAAATTGTGCTGATGTAAAGTAGACATATGGGAAATGTTATTTATTGACCATTTTGTGTGACATATCTCTCTGATGTAAGGGCATAAAAATTCAAAGTGTGAAAATTGCAAAATTTTCAAAATTTTCGCCATATTTCCGTTTTTTTAATAAATAAACGCAAGTAATATCGAAGAAATGTTACCACTAACATGAAGTGCAATATGTCACGAAAAAACAATCTCAGAATCAGCGGTATCCGTTGAAGCGTTCCAGAGTTATAACCTCATAAAGTGACAGTGGTCAGAATTGTAAAAATTGGCCTGGTCATTAAGTACCAAATTGGCTCTGTCACTAAGGGGTTAAGACAAATTAAATGAAGATAATAATAACAAAGAATTTGTGTTTGCAATCATTTTCAGGAAGAAACTGAGTATTATCTGACAGAATTGAAGGGATGTCAATACTTTTGGCCACAACTGTATACAGTGGGTACTGATAGTATTCAGACCCCTAAATTTTTCACACTTTGTTTCATTGCAGCCATTTGGTAAATTCAAAAAAGTTCATTTTTTTTCTCATTAATGTATACTCTGCACCCCATCTTGACTGAAAAAAAAAACAGAAATGTAGAAATTTTTGCAAATTAAAAAAGAAAAACTGAAATGTCACATGGTCATAAGTATTCAGACCCTTTGCTCAGTATTGAGTAGAAGCACCCTTTTGAGCTAGTACAACCATGAGTCTTCTTGGGAATGATGCAACTGTTAAAAATCGTTATTGCGCAAAAATATCTAATCAAGACTTAACCAGGTGCGTTATTCTTAAAAGAAAAATGTCATGATATACTGATGAAAGAATAGTGGTTTATTGAATTATCCACCATTGCAGCAAAACAGTTACGAACAGAGTGTCCATGTGTAAATATCAGCGCTTGTCTTGTTACTCATCTTTCCCAAGGTCCTGAATGGTAAAAGTCATCTGTCTGTGTGAAGTTCGAAGGTCATCATGGCTTCCGTTATCAGCTGTTGCTTCTTCATCTGTTGTCCATGGAGAATGAATGTGCAGGCAGGAGGTGACCGTCCCACGTGACAAAAAGCCCCCTCGCACCCTCCTAAGAGATGTTTATATATGTTCAACACAGATCACGTGTCCTCTGTATATGGAGTTAACTTATACTCTGAGCTACATACACAGAAATAGCTTTTGATAGTGTCAACAAGAAACCATGTGCTTGGTACAGAATAAAAATAAGAATAATTAATAGTTAACAATTCCCCCTTTTGAGGGTGACAGACATTGATTGGAACCCTCAAATTAAAATAATAATAAAATCTACTTTCTTCTTTGGCAAAATGATGTAATAAATAATATCAATAATAATATTGTTATATGTTCTCAATAATGTAATGATATGTAAATTCATGTTATGGTAGGCCATGACTAATATTCATATAAAATATATAGATTATTATACTTCCCTATTTCTACTTGAAGCATCTCAGGTCTGATGTCATCTGGTCTTCATATTGATGTCTTCTTGGTTCTTTTAAACAATCTTTATTATAAGTCTTTTGAAATAGATGATAACATGTAGATATGTAGAGACTGTGTGTCATGTGTCAATCAAAGTCCATAAAATCAAATGTTGATAAGAAAACAAAGTCCATAGATGAAATGTCGCTTTAATATCTGTGCAGTGTCACCTTTAGAGACCTGGACTTACATTGGCTCACCTTGGAAATCATCTGGAATCCTCAAATCATCCGCACTGGTCTTGGGACAGGTGTGACGTCTTTGGTCAGCACAGCAAGGGTTACATTGACTCTTCCTTGCCAAACATAGCACCATAACCAGTCCTTAGTGCACAGGACACATGTCAGGATTGTAGCGACCTGACAATTACCTGAATGTTCATCAGCTTTCATGGAAGTCTTATAGGTGATAGGAAACCACTGGAACATGATAAAAACGTAATAACACAATTCATCTTTGATACTGTACTCAGTTGTCGGTGATGGATGCTGTAGTTGTTGTCAGTAGTGACATGAATTGTATTTGACACAGTCTATTATTACTCAGAAATCATAGCATTGTTACCTTGTGGAACTTCTGGATAACGGCTTTTTCTTCTTGTAACTTTTAAGAATCAATTTAATTTAGAAATATGAAAATCTTTATTAACGTAACGTCAGTATCTTGATTGAAGTCTTCATTCCCTATTCTATACCAAATCTGGTAATTTCCCTAACTTATAATATCACAGCGTACCATAGCAATCAATAATATCCATATAATCATTTTTATCAGAATAATAATATGGAATTCATATTTGGAAAAATAAAATAATAATAATAGTAATAATAATAATAAATGATAATACATTGTATAACTCATCATATAATATAATTACATTTTTAGCCAATTCCTATCCCAAAATTTAGCTCATTGTCGATAATCTGTTGGAATGCTTTATTTAGTAAGGTCAGTTTTAACCCTATGGACTCTTTGAAGAGCTGCTGTGATAATGGAGTGTTCAGCTGAGCTCCCCCTGGGATACTCACCTGCTTCCATCTGTCAATTTCCGACAGATCTGAGCCTTCAGATTTTAACCTTTTCAAAGGAATTTCTTTGATAGATTCCTGAATCGTTTCATAGGGTTTATAGCAAATATGTAATTTTCTTCGTACTTCATAGATTTGATTTTGGATCAGATTTGAAGATTTTGATTTTGGCTTTTGATAAGATTGAATTCTGCCTGGTTTCAAAAACTTAGTAAAATGTGTTTTCCTTTCAAGATTCTCGTGTTTTCTAGAAAAATCAAGGGATTTTGCGCATTCGTATAATGAATCTTTCTGTGACGCCATAACACGAGATACAGGATTTAAGAATTTAAACTTGTTTACAAAACAATTTATCATGGATTGTTGATTCAAATTCGTACAGACCAATTTATAAATCCTTTCAAAAATGGCCATAAAAGTAAACGTACATTCTTCCCGGCCAATCTTCAATTTTAGAAGAATATCAAGATCTGGATAATTTTCTTTCAATCCACAGAAAATCAAAATTCTTAATCTTTCTACATCAGTCATCTTTTCATGGAACTCATCAGTCTGCATTTTTAGTGAGAGTCTTCTGGAGAAGATTACCGGAAGCCAAATTTTAAACAATTTATTTTTCTCCTGATTAGTCAAATCAAACTTATCAGCAAAACTCTCAAATATCTCTGAATTTCTGCACACATGGATTTTGTCATCATATGCAGGAATGGTTTTGCATAATTTTAGCAGGATTTTCCTAGATTTAAGTTGGAGTTGGGCCTCTGAGTCGTCTATTTTTAGTGGCCCTTGTACATCTGTCCCTCGTAGATCATCTTTGTCAATTGTCATGACTCCTACACTTCCTCCATCTTGTTTTTCATCTTGTGTCACAAAGTCAATGTCACTTTGGGTGGTCATCACAGACACGTGTGTAACATCTTCCTCACTCTTCCCATTACAGTCAATCTTGGGAACATCATTAGTTTCCTTAGAAATTCTTTCTACACTGTCTTTTTTGGACTTCTCTGTCACAAACTCGTTAAATACATAAACCATATGTAAAATATTTTTCAGTTGCTCTTTTTCTTTTTTCCTAGATACTAGCTTAGAATCTAATTTCAAATTCGAAATTCTGCATTCTGCAAATAAAGAGACCCAAAATATTTCTAAGCTAGATTTGTATAAACTTACAAATTTTATCTGACTTGATTTAGCATATGAATTTATCAAATCCATTTGTCTTACCTTGAAATCTCAGCTTGTTGTCCCTTTGCTTTTACAACGCTGGGCTCCGGACTTCAGCACGGCTATTTTTAGCACGTCTGTTCTTCAGCACTACCAGTGCTTGCTGTCAATCCGTCTGACACCTGTTAAAGTCTCCGTAATTCGTAGGTTCTTGTATGAGTTCTTTGTGACTTGAAGTTTTGAATGGAATTCCTGAATACTTGCACAATCTAGCGGAACTCTTCTGTCTTCCCCCGTGTGCAAGAAGAAGGAAATTCACGCAAAAATAGCACAAAAAATCAAAACTGGCTGGCTAGGCCAATGTTAAAAATCATTATTGCGCAAAAATATCTAATCAAGACTTAACCAGGTGCGTTATTCTTAAAAGAAAAATGTCATGATATACTGATGAAAGAATAGTGGTTTATTGAATTATCCACCATTGCAGCAAAACAGTTACGAACAGAGTGTCCATGTGTAAATATCAGCGCTTGTCTTGTTACTCATCTTTCCCAAGGTCCTGAATGGTAAAAGTCATCTGTCTGTGTGAAGTTCGTAGGTCATCATGGCTTCCGTTATCAGCTGTTGCTTCTTCATCTGTTGTCCATGGAGAATGAATGTGCAGGCAGGAGGTGACCGTCCCACGTGACAAAAAGCCCCCTCGCACCCTCCTAAGAGACGTTTATATATGTTCAACACAGATCACGTGTCCTCTGTATATGGAGTTAACTTATACTCTGAGCTACATACACAGAAATAGCTTTTGATAGTGTCAGCAAGAAACCATGTGCTCGGTACAGAATAAAAATAAGAATAATTAATATTTAACAGTAACAAGGTTTTCACACCTGGATTTGGGGATCCTCTGGCATTCTTCCTTGCAGATCCTCTCCAGTTCCGTCAGGTTGGATGGTGAACGTTGGTGGACAGCCATTTTCAGGTCTCTCCAGAGATGCTCAATTGAGTTTAGGTCAGGGCTCTGGCTGGGTTAGTCAAGAATGGTCACAGAGTTGTTCTGAAGCCACTCCTTGGTTATTTTAGCTGTGTGCTTAGGGTCATTGTCTTGTTGGAAGGTGAACCTTCGGCCAAGTCTGAGGTCCAGAGCACTCTGGAAGAGGTTTTCATCCAGGATATCTCTGTACTTGGCCGCATTCATGTTTCCTTCGATGGCAATCAGTCATCCTGTCCCTGCAACTGAAAAACACTCCCCTATAACATGATGCTACCACCACCATGTTTCAGTGTTGAGATTGTATTGGGCAGGTGATGAGCAGTGCCTGGTTTTCTCCACACATACCGCTTAGAATTATCACCAAAAAGATCTATCTTTGTCTCATCAGACCAGAGAATCTTTTTTTCTCATAGTCTGGGAGTCCTTCATGTGTTTTTTAGCAAACTCAATGCAGGCTTTCATATGTTTTGCACTGAGGAGAGGCTTCCGTCTGGCCACTCTGCCATAAAGGCCCGACTGGTGGAGGGCTGCAGTGATAGTTGACTTTGTAGAACTTTCTACCATCTCCCTACTGCATCTCTGGTGCTCATCCACAGCGATCTTGGGGTTTTTCTTTACCTCTCTCACCAAGGCTCTTCTCGAATGATTGTTCAGTTTGGCTGGACGGCCAGGTCTATGAAGACTTCTTGTGGTCCCAAACTTCTTCCATTTAAGGATTACGGAGGCCACTGTGCTCTTAGAAACCTTGAGTACTGCAGAAACTCTTTTGTAACCTTGGCCAGATCTGTGCCTTGCCACAATACTGTGTCTGATCTCCTTGGCAAGTTCCTTTGACCTCATGATTCTCATTTGGTCTGACATGCACTGTGACCTGTGAGGTCTTAGGCTTCTTTCACACTAGCGTCGGAATCTCCCCGTTGCAATGCATCGGGGAGAGATTCCGACGCTAGCATTTAACGCATTGCACAATGGAGGCAGCGGATGCATTTCTCCGGCGCATCTGCTGCCCCATTGTAAGGTGCGGGGAGGTGAGGGCGGAGTTCCGGCCGCGCATGCGCGGTCAGAAAAAGCAGTCCGTCAAGAGCAAAAAACGTTACATGTAGCGTTTTTTGCTCCCGACGTTCCGCCAAAGCACGACGCATCCGTCGCTCGACGGATGCGACGTGTGGCAATCCGTCGCAAATGCGTCGTCAATACAAGTCTATGGGGAAAAAACGCATCCTGCAAGCACTTTTGCAGGATGTGTTTTTTCTGCAAAACGACGCATTGTGACGGATTGCAGAAAACGCTGGTGTGAAAGTAGCCTAATATAGACATGTGTGTGCCTTTATAAATCAAGTCCTATCAGTTTAATTAAACACAGCTGTGGACTCCGATGAAGGAGTAAAACCATCTAAAGGAGGATCACAAGGAAATGGACAGTATGTGACTTAAATATGAGTGTCTGAGAAAAGGGTCTGAATACTTATGACCATGTGATATATCAGTTATTTTTTAATAAATATGCAAAAAATGTCTACATTTGTTTTTCTAATCAGTCAAGATGGGGTGCAGAGTGTACATTAATGAGAAAAAAATGAACTTTTTTGAATTTACCAAATGACTGCAATGAAACAAAGAGTGAAAAGTGAAAAATTTAAAGGGGTCTGAATACTTTCTGTAACCACTGTAAGGCTATGTGCACACGCTGCAGATTACTCTGCAGATTTTTCCAGACTGATTTTGTTAAATCCGCAGGTAATCCGCAATGTGGATTTTCTGCTGAATTACCGTGGATTTATCGCTTTTTTTGCGGTTTTTGTGAGGTTTTACACCTGCGGATTCCTATTATGGAGCAGGTGTAAACCGCTGCGGAATCCGCACAAAGAATTGACATGCTGTGGAATAAACAACACTACGTTTCCGCACGTTTTTTTCTGCAGCATGTGCACTGCGGATTTTGTTTTCCATAGGTTTACATTGTACTGTAAATGCATGGAAAACTGCTGCGAATCTGCAGCTGCCAATCCGCTGCAGATCCGCAGCAAAATCCGCAGCCTGTGCCCATACCCTAAAAACATCTCTCTAGCACCCTCTGACAAAGGAAACAGTGTTTTTTTTCCCGAAATGTGTAAGGGAGAAGTATGGCCCCTCCAGGCATCTGTACTACGGAGATAGTGTGACATCACGCGCCATTTGCTCCAGCGCACTGCTCTCAGTTTCAAGTGTGCCACCAGTCTGGACTCCTTGAACTCTATAGTACAGCTCCATGTCTGGTATCTCCAGTAACTGCAGTGTCTTTACATGGCACCTTATGTCCAGAATTTATGACATATAACAGTGAGTCAATCTGCAGACTATAGTCTTGCATACATCTGAAACCTTAACTTGATGCTATTTTTAGTATTTTCCTGTTTTTTTTTTTTCACGTTGTTATTACTGTAATTTTACTTGTTTTTCTCTTTCTCTCCATTGAATATTGAGGAAACTGCTTCAGTTTTTACCAAAAGCGATGGTAAAATGCTACAAAAGACGTCCAGGCATCTACCGAACATTCCCATCGACTTGCATTGTAAAGTACAGAGCGTCTTCCAAGTCGAAAACAGCAGAAGAATGGACTGGTCACTCATCTTAACTGATTTGTGTTTTTAGAAACCTAAAGTTGTTAAAAGATGTTCAAAAGTCTGAATATGTGTACAGCAAGTCATTTTTTTAATATTCTGTATATATTCATGTATAAGCCGAGATTTTCAGCACAATTTTTTGCTCCCCCTAGGCTTATACACGAGTCACGGTCCTAAAAGCCAGCGGGGGAGCAGCGGGTGACAGGAGCTGGTGGCTGTGGCACAGTGACAGCTGCATTCACCGGCTAACAGAAGAGATCATACTCACCCTCCGTCGCTGCATCTCCATCCCTGCATCTGCGTTGTCCTGGCGACTCTCCTCTCCTGTGCTCAGCGGTCACGCGGTACCGCTCATTAAGGTAATGAAGAATATGGATGTGTCTCCACTCCCATAGGCGTGGAGCGCATATTCATTACCTTAATGAGTGGTACCACGTGACCGCTGAGCAGAGAAGAGGAGAGCCGCTGGCGCCGGGACAACGGAGATGCAGGTGCGAGGAGGGTGAGTATGATGGGGAGGGGGGGGCAACGTGAGCCATGCATACAACCATGGCATGGGGGAGCCGAGCCATTGGGGATGGGGTAGCTGAGCCATGCGGGATGGGGGAGCTGAGCTATGCAGGACCTGGGGAGCTCAGCAATGCGGGACCTGGGGAGCTGAGAAATGCGGGACCTGGGGAGCTGAGAAACACGGACCGGGGAGCTGAGCAATGCGGACCGAGGGAGCTGAGCAATGTGGACTAGGGGAGCTGAGCAATGCAGGACCAGGGGAGCCATGCATATGTGACGCCCAAGAGACCGGGATACCCAGCACCGGACCAATGGGGTCTGTCTCTTGAGGGGGGTGTCACGGGTGGCTTGACCCGGTGCTGTGGCCTCAGGCAATGCACAGTGTAAAGGGTATCGTGAGGGAACAGGCACTTACTTGATCAGCAGCAGGTTCTCCCAGCGGTGATGATCCCAATCCTGGATAGATGGCTATTGTCCAAATGAAAGACTGAGGCACTGAAACGTTTAACCAGTTTACTTTAACAAAAAAGGATTTACAACCAGTCCTGTCACCGGAGTCTGTATGGGAACTCTGAGTTACTTTGACCCTGCCGGGGTCTTCGCCTCTTATTGTACGCAATATCTGTGTGGCCCTGCTGCTGTATGTGAACTGGCTGCCGGCCCAATCTGTCCCCTCCGGGTCCTGGTTCGACGGGCAACCCGAGTCCTTTTATCGGCTTACCCCCTCCAGGAGTACCGCTGAACTCTGTGTCTGTTGCTGCGTCCGACCCTAGTGAAGCTGATATCACCTCACGTTTTTCCGGTTGCTGTATTATATGTAATGAATACAGCCACGGATCCGGTATCCGTCTTTGCGCCTGTTCTGGGTAGTGATTAATGCTACCCGGTTCTCACAATGTCCTTTTTCTCTATCCCTCTTCTCCTCAGGCCGGTGATTTAGGCCTGGTAACAGTCACAGGGCTGTTAGAGATTCAACTGTATGACCTCTCACTTTCAGCTCCTTAGCCCAACTGCCATTTCTTCTCTCAGACCAGAATGGATCAAGGGGAGTCTCTGGAGCTCCCCCTTCTGGCCGGAGGTGGTAGTGCAGTCTTGCTATTTTAGTATTTGTACTTACTGTCAGTAACTATTTTTGTGGCAAATACCCCTAGGGGTGCCACACATACAACAGGGGGAGCCACACATACCAGGACAGGACAGGCGGAGCCACATACCAGGACAGGACAAGGGGAGCCACATACCAGGACAAGACAGGGGGAGCCACATAACAGGACAGGATGGGGGAGCCACATACCATGACAGGATGGGGGAGCCACGCATAGCAGGACAGGACAAGGGGAGCCAAGCGTTGCAGGACAGGGATGAGGGGACAATACATACCTGACTTATACTCGAGTCAATAAGCTTACCCAGTTTTCCGTGGCAAAAGTAGGCGCCTCGGCTTATACCCGGGTTGGCTTATACTCGAGTATATAGGGTAATTGCTTATGATACTTCATTTCAGTATTTTTCATTGTGGTTTCCATGGTGGAATTTGCTGCAAAATTTTCATTTGCACATACCCTAAGTAGTATGCACCCGAAATTAGCACCAGTGAAAACTACAATTTCCAGAACCCATTTTCACCTTGCTGAAGAGAAAGTTTGCATATTTAATTTCACAGAAGAGAATGCAAGGCATTTAAGTCTCCTCTGTTGTGGATTCTGTTTTTGGGCTCCCTCTGGTGGTTACAGATGGTACTGGGTGACTTGTGTTCTCTGCGGTCTCTGGTGTCCACCTGTTCTATCAGGATATGGGAGTTTCCTATTTAACCTGGCTTTCTTGTCATTTCCTCGCCGGCTATCAATGTAATCAGTGTGTCTTGTTACCTCTGCTTCCCGCTTCTGTATTCTTCAGGACAAGCTAAGTTTTTGATTTTCCTGTTCCACGTTTTGCTTAATTTTTGTCTTAGTCCAGCTTGCAGATATGTGATTCCTTTTTGCTGGTTGCTCTAGTGGGCTGATATTACTCCTCATGTTCCATGAGTTGGAACATGAGTTCAAGTAATTTCAGGATGGTTTTTTGTAGGGTTTTTCGCTGACCGCGCAGTTCACTTTTGTATCCTCTGCTATCTAGCTTTAGCGGGCCTCATTTTGCTGAATCTGTTTTCATAACTACGTATGTGCTTTCCTCTCATTTCACCGTCATTACATGTGGGGGGCTGCTATTTCTGTGGGGTGTTTCTCTGGAGGCAAGAGAGGTCTGTGTTTCTTCTAATAGGGAAAGTTAGTTCTTCGGCTGGCGCGAGACGTCTAGAATCATCGTAGGCACGTTCCCCGGCTACAGCTAGTTGTGTGTTGAGGTTCAGGATCGCGGTCAGCTCAGTTTCCATCACCCTAGAGTTTGTTTTCTTTTTTGTGCTTGTCCTTTTGTGATTCCCTGCCATTGGGATCATGACAGTATAGCCGGCCTAAAAGTGGTAATCGTATTGGCTGAAGTAGGAGGAAAAGTAGTCTGAGGAAGTTTTTTTTTTTTTTTTTTTTCCCCTCAGAGTTTGCTGCATAGCCTTAATTGCAGCCTGGCTGCGTCTTACCTCCTCTTAATCCTTGAATGGCTCTGACCTCAGCTGTTTATCATGGACGTCCAGAGTTTGGCTTCCAGCCTGAATAATCTTGCTGCTAAGGTTCAAAATATACAAGATTTTGTTGTACATGCTCCTATGTCTGAACCTAGAATTCCTATCCCAGAGTTTTTTTTCTGGAGATAGATCTAGTTTTCTGAATTTTAGGAACAATTGCAAGTTGTTTCTTTCTTTGAAATCTCGCTCTTCTGGAGACCCTGCTCAGCAAGTCAAGATTGTTATATCTTTCCTGCGGGGTGACCCTCAGAATTGGGCATTTGCATTGGCACCAGGGGATCCTGCGTTGCTCAATGTGGATGCGTTTTTTCTGGCATTGGGTTTGCTCTATGAGGAACCTAACCTAGAGATTCAGGCTGAAAAAGCTTTATTGGCTCTCTCTCAGGGGCAAGATGAAGCAGAAATATATTGTCAGAAATTTCGGAAATGGTCGGTGGTTACTCAGTGGAATGAGTGCGCCCTGGCTGCAAGATTCAGAGATGGCCTTTCTGAGGCCATTAAAGATGTCATGGTGGGGTTCCCTGCGCCTTCAGGTCTGAATGAGTCTATGACTATGGCTATTCAGATTGATCGGCGTTTACGGGAGTGCAAACCTGTGCACCATTTGGCGGTGTCTTCTGAACAGGCACCTGAGACAATGCAATGTGATAGAATTCAGTCCAGAAGTGAACGGCAAAACTATAGGCGGAAAAAAGGGTTGTGTTTTTGTGGTGATTCAGCTCATGTTATATCAGCATGCTCTAAACGCACAAAAAAGGTTGATAAATCTGTTGCCATTAGTACTTTACAGTCTAAGTTCATTCTGTCTGTGACTCTGATTTGTTCATTATCAGCCATTTCCGTCGATGCCTATGTGGATTCAGGCGCTGCCCTGAGTCTTATGGATTGGTCATTTGCCAACCGCTGTGGGTTTAGTCTGGAGCCTCTGGAAGTCCCTATTCCTTTGAAAGGAATTGACTCTACACCTTTGGCTATGAATAAACCTCAGTACTGGACACAAGTGACCATGCGTATGACTCCCGTTCATCAGGAGGTGATTCGCTTCCTGGTACTGTATAATTTACATGATGTCTTAGTGCTTGGTCTGCCATGGTTACAAACTCATAACCCAGTCTTGGACTGGAAAACGATGTCTGTGTTAAGCTGGGGATGTCAGGGGGTTCATGATGATGCACCTCCGATTTCTATCTCTTCATCTACTCCTTCTGAGGTTCCGGTATTTTTGTCTGATTATCGGGATGTTTTTGAGGAGCCTAAGCTCAATTCGCTTCCTCCTCACAGGGATTGCGATTGTGCTATAGATTTGATTCCTGGCAGTAAATTTCCTAAAGGTCGTTTGTTCAATCTGTCAGTGCCAGAGCATACTGCTATGCGGGATTATGTTAAGGAGTCCTTGGAAAAGGGACATATCCGTCCATCTTCGTCCCCTTTGGGAGCAGGTTTTTTTTTTTGTGGCCAAAAAAGATGGTTCCTTGAGGCCTTGTATAGATTACCGTCTTTTGAATAAGATTACAGTTAAATATCAGTATCCTTTGCCATTGTTGACTGATTTGTTCGCTCGCATTAAGGGGGCTAAATGGTTCACTAAGATTGATCTTCGGGGTGCGTATAATCTTGTGCGGATAAAGCAGGGTGATGAGTGGAAAACCGCATTTAATACGCCTGAGGGCCATTTTGAGTATTTGGTGATGCCTTTTGGACTTTCTAATGCTCCTTCTGTCTTCCAGTCCTTTATGCACGATATTTTCCGTGAATATCTGGATAAATTTATGATTGTGTATTTGGATGATGTTTTGGTTTTTTCGGATGACTGGGAGTCCCATGTTCAGCAGGTCAGGAAGGTGTTTCAGGTCCTGCGGGCCAATTCTTTGTTTGTAAAAGGTTCAAAGTGTCTCTTTGGAGTCCAGAAGATTTCTTTTTTGGGGTATATTTTTTCCCCTTCTACTATTGAGATGGATCCCGTCAAGGTTCAGGCTATTTGTGACTGGACGCAGCCTACATCTCTTAAGAGTCTACAGAAGTTCTTGGGCTTTGCTAATTTTTATCGTCGTTTCATAACTAATTTTTCTAGTGTTGTTAAGCCTTTGACGGATTTGACTAAGAAGGGTGCTGATGTTGCTGATTGGTCTCCTGCGGCTGTGGAGGCCTTTCAGGAACTTAAAGATCTCTTCTCCTAAGTTCAAGCCTCGGTTCATCGGTCCCTATAGGATCTTGGAAATTCTTAACCCTGTGTCGTTTCGTTTGGATCTCCCGGCATCGTTTGCTATTCATAATGTGTTCCATCGGTCGTTGTTGCGGAAGTATGAGGTACCTGTTGTTCCTTCGCTTGAGCCTCCTGCTCCGGTGCTGGTGGAGGGAGAATTGGAGTATGTTGTGGAGAAGATCTTGGATTCTCGTGTTTCCAGACAGAAACTCCAATATTTGGTCAAGTGGAAGGGTTATGGTCAGGAGGATGATTCTTGGGTGGTTGCCTCTGATGTTCATGCTGCTGATTTGGTCCGTGCATTTCATAGGGCTCATCCTGGTCGCCCTGGTGGTTCTCGTGAGAGTTCGGTGACCCCTCCTCAAGGGGGGGGTACTGTTGTGGATTCTGTTTTTGGGCTCCCTCTGGTGGTTACAGATGGTACTGGGTGACTTGTGTTCTCTGCGGTCTCTGGTGTCCACCTGTTCTATCAGGATATGGGAGTTTCCTATTTAACCTGGCTTTCTTGTCATTTCCTTGCCGGCTATCAATGTAATCAGTGTGTCTTGTTACCTCTGCTTCCCGCTTCTGTATTCTTCAGGACAAGCTAAGTTTTTGATTTTCCTGTTCCACGTTTTGCTTAATTTTTGTCTTAGTCCAGCTTGCAGATATGTGATTCCTTTTTGCTGGTTGCTCTAGTGGGCTGATATTACTCCTCATGTTCCATGAGTTGGAACATGAGTTCAAGTAATTTCAGGATGGTTTTTTGTAGGGTTTTTCGCTGACCGCGCAGTTCACTTTTGTATCCTCTGCTATCTAGCTTTAGCGGGCCTCATTTTGCTGAATCTGTTTTCATAACTACGTATGTGCTTTCCTCTCATTTCACCGTCATTACATGTGGGGGGCTGCTATTTCTGTGGGGTGTTTCTCTGGAGGCAAGAGAGGTCTGTGTTTCTTCTAATAGGGAAAGTTAGTTCTTCGGCTGGCGCGAGACGTCTAGAATCATCGTAGGCACGTTCCCCGGCTACAGCTAGTTGTGTGTTGAGGTTCAGGATCGCGGTCAGCTCAGTTTCCATCACCCTAGAGTTTGTTTTCTTTTTTGTGCTTGTCCTTTTGTGATTCCCTGCCATTGGGATCATGACACTCCTCATACTGTGAAGCCTTACCCCTTAGGTCCCAATCTTAGCCTCTCACCTAGCCAAATCAGATCTCATACTTTGCACTGATGAGGGGTAATACCCCGAAACACCATGTCTGCAAATTAGGATTGTCGTTTGGCTTTTATCTTAAGTCATATCATTAAAGAGTAGATATTGACCTGTAGGATTGCTTCTTCCAATAGGTGGCACTAGAGTTCATGTCCTCTTCCTCTCTGAAGAGATAATTTGCATAGTTAATTTCCCAGAGGAACATGTAAGGCGTTTAAGTCTCCTCATATTGGCATGCCAGACCTGGCTTGTCACACTCCACAAGGAGAAACCTTACCCCTTAGATCCCATTGTGTAGAAATATAAGAGGAGGCCATGACACTTCTGAAGGGACCCTATGTGATGTATCATTAGTATGGGAAGGCTGCCACCTACTGGCTAGACAGAATCAACAGGAACAGGAAGAATTGCATGGGCGACGAGTTTAAATGCAGCACTCGGTCAGGTACCTGTGATGACGAAATTCCCTGATATAAAAGTCCTGAACGCCAAACTATGGGTTCATTTGACACCAAGAAAGGGAGAGGTGCAGACGTGGACCAGGCTAGACGCTGAAGCCAGAGAGACAGGCCTCAGTGGAAGCTGCATAAGCAAGGTGCTGGCTGCTGTCCGACAGAGCCCGGATGTAGCACAGTGAAATCCAAAGACCCGACTATGCTATGAAATCCAAAGACTCAAGGGCCAGATTTAAGCCAGTCAAAATACAGACCCCAGACTGTGCTGGACAAGGTCCGAATCCCCACTCTACGCCGGTCAAGTTCTGGATTCCAGATAATGTCTGCCGAGGGCCGGAGCCCAGCCCTCTTTCTCCCAGGCCTAGGAGGCACTCGCCATCTGTCAAACACTGAAAATCTAAGAGGAGACTTAGAGAGGGGAAGGACGCCTGTGGTGAAAGGGAGACATGAATGAGCTGGGTTGTCACTTCCTGCACCAACGTACGGTACAGGACTTGATCTGGGCTAGGGCAACAGATGGGGTGGGGATCAGCTAGGGCAAAGGAGATTCAGCGGTCCTTGATAGACTTTATTAGGAGGACTTGCAGCCTTGCAAGACTACCCGGCGACCCCTGTTAGGGCCATTGTGTCACTCCATATAACAACCTACAAATGAATACCAAGGTGTTCACACCACTCACAGATAGTAAAATACAATTTTATTAAGTACACTTTAAAAAAGGCTGCATTATACAACATGTACAAATATTATGTATGAGGCATTTAAAGAGGAAGATCAAGTAAATAAGACAGTGGTGAATCCTAATGCCAAGGTTAATGTTAATTACATATGGTATGTTCAAGGATAGCTGCCACACATATACACAGTCTAAGGCCGGTTTCACATGCCTGCTTTTTTCAGGTACCGGAAAAAAACGGTGACAGTCCATGTGTGTAATACTATACTTGCGGCACATGTGTGGTAACCGTATGCCGCATCATTACCACACGGACGGGCGCTAGGAAAGAAGAGGTACAGTAAGCGCTGTTCCCCAGCACAGGGTGCTGAAGACGGCTCTCATCATTCTCCCCTGCTCTGCCGGCGATCAGCATGAGCAGAGGAGAATGATGAGAGTTGTATTCAAGTGAGAACAATGAGAGCAAGCGGCAGATAATGGGACTATTACTCCCATCAGCTTATACCTGCTGCCTCTAATAACAGTGACAGAAGGAGCGACTGATGGGAGTATTTCACACCGCTGCCAGCGCTATAAATAAATAAATGAATAATCCAGCGTGGGTTCCCCAGTATTTTCTATAACCAGGAACCCTTAGGATAGGTGCGGGCATCAGGCAGGACTGGCAGAAGAGCACGGCTGAAACTCAGACGAGTAGGCTGGCACGGCAGAGACAAAGGGCTGGCAGAGACACGGCAGAGAACACAGGGCTGGCAGGCACGGCAGAGAACACAGGGCTGGAAGACACGGCAGACAACACAGGGCTGGCAGGAACGGCAGAGAACACAGGGCTGGCAGGAACACAGGACTGGCAGGAACGGCAGAGAACACAGGACTGGTTGGTGTGGTGTATGAAGGAACAGGTAGGGACCTGTTCACACTGGAGGTGCAGGTACAAAAACAAGCCAGAAGGAAAGGAGAATGAAGGAACATGTTGGGACCTGTTAACACAGGAAGAGAAGTGCAAGACTGCAGATAGGAGCGGAAGAGCAGCAAGAGATAGCGTAGCAAGAAAAGCTAAGCAGAACCGCAAGGAATGCGGAGAGGAGCTGCAGCAAGAGATTACTGCAGCAGAAGAAGCTAAGCAGAGCGGAGCCACAAGGAATGTGGAGAGGAGCTGCAGCAAGAGGTTTCTGCAGCAGCAAAGCAGGGCGGAACCGCAAGGAATGTGGAGAGGAGCTGCAGCAAGAGATTACTACAGCAGCAGGAGCGGAGCAGAGTAGAACGGAGCAGAACCGCAGGAGTGTGGAGCAGAGGTAAAGCCACAAAGGTACAGAGCAGGCAGAGCCACAAGAGTGCGGAGCGTAAGCAGACTGAGAACACAAGGAAAGACACAGCAGGGAAGGAAGCCACAGACAAGGAGACCGAGATAAGACTAAGTACAGACAAGGCAATGGAACAAGACACGAGGACACAGACACAGGGACCAGGATATTCTGCCTCCTGGAGGGCGGACAGCAAGATCAAGGCAAGGAGAAAAGCCGCCAGAGAGGGAGCAACACAAAGCAAGGCCTAGCAAACTCAGAAGCTAAACACTAACTGAGCTAACACATTGCACAGATTAGACAAGTGTACCTGATTCCTATAAGAACCAGAGAGTTCAGGCACCTCATCCCTATACACACAGTCAGGAAGTATGCAGTGAGCAGAGGAACAGAATGTGGAGCTGGCAAGAAACAGAAACCACATAATGGCCTGGAGCAGTGGGTAAGATAGTGTGAGAGAAAAGAGGCCATCCCAAGATGCCAGCAGAGTTGTTACAGCTGTAAAATTGAAGTCTCTGTCACTGCAGTTCTATTCCTCACCTACGGCCTCCTACTCTTGCTTGGCTGACAGCCTGTACTACTGCAAGCACAAGTGAAAGTGAAGAGAGCAGAGACTACATAATTCTTTAAAAGTTCTACTGTTGTTTAGAGTTGGTGGAAATCAAGTGGCACTACTCAGTTAATCAGAAAGGCCAGAAATCTGTGGATGTCAAAGGGGAGCCCTGAGAATCGTTTCTTACCTCACCGCATTCATGGCTCTTCTTTTGACTAGTCAGCCTGGCGCAATGTCACATGTATTTCACGCTGCAACAGTGATATCTTGCATAGCCGGCTAATCAACCAAAGACCCATGGATGCAGGAGGTGATTCTCCAAACTCCCATCCAACGGGCACAGACTACTAATATTGCATCTGGATCTAATTTTGGACTTCTGAAAATAAAGCAATATCGAACGGTTCCTGTCGATTGATTTATTTTCTGGGAACCAGTGTTCATTATACACTACGAGGGGCACACTTGCATCACATCATGCTGCAATTCATTAAAGGGAACCTGTCACCCCCCTCAGGCGTTTGTAACTGAAGAGCCACCTTGTGCAGCACAAATGCTGCATTCTGACAAGGTGGCTCTTTTAGTTATGACGCTGAAATAATCCTGTGTGTCCCCTCTTCTTATTCCCCAGGTGTAATTTCCCGGGTACATTTATGCGCAGGCCTTCTGGGCCAGTATACCGTGCTAGTTGCTTCCAGGTATCTTTTACAGTGCTATGTCTGGCGCATGCATTATGATCCACATTTCAGCAGTAGAACTTTATTCACGGGCTCTGCATCTTATAATGACATCCTTTTACTTACATGGTGTTTACTTATATGGTGGCTTCTCTGTTTATATTGATTGTAGTCACGTGCTGACACGTTTCTTTGCAGCTCGATACCCGGGATCGGCATTGGCGCTTAATAATTCATGATGTCACATCTCTATTATAGGTTTTCACTCTGCACTCTCGCTCCTAGCGCTATGGCCGAGCGCCCTGGAAATCCTCTTACTCAGTATCCTTCGGGGCATTTAAGGCCCCGTCACACATAGCGACGCTTAAGCGATCCCTACAACGATACGACCTGTCAGGGATCGTTGCTGCGTCGCTATGTGGTCGCTGGTGAGAGGTCACACAGTGCGATCTCCCCAACGACGCAGCAGCGATGCGGCGACCTGTAACGACCTGTACAACGATGCTATTTAATGATGATTCAATGGGACGTCCTGTCAACGAGGTCGTTGGTAAGGTGTCAAACACAGCGATGTGTGCTACCCAGCGGGACCTCAACGATCAAAAAACGGTCCAGGCCATTCCGACACGACCAGCGATCTCACAGCAGGGGCCTGGTCGCTGCTACGTGTCACACATAGCGAGATTGCTACTGAGGTCGCTGTTGCGTCACAAAACTTGTGACTCAGCAGCGATCTCGCTAGCGATCTCGCTATGTGTGACGGGGGCTTTAGGCTGCATTTCACACCTGTAGTCCTTCTACAGGGCTTAAGATCCATATCATGTTTTACATCCCATTTCTTCATTTCCTTATCCACGCTCACAGCTTATAGCTTCCTATGACTGAAAGTTCCACGACTCACGGAACACCAGTCTGGATCTGTTCTGACTACCACAGTTGTCACCTTCTATATAGCATGTGATATATTTGTTCTTGAACAGAATTTATTATATTTTCATGTGTTATTCTGATTGTGCATAATTTGATTCACTTTGCTAAATCTACATGTAATTTTGCATATATTTCAGTTTTGTTAAAGATGTTTCTGATGAAGGTCTTGTGATTAGACCGAAAACGTTTAAATCTTTGAACTGGATGCACAAATAAACGAAATGTTCAATTTCATCTTGCAAAAGAACCTCTGAGTGCCAAGCGATTTGTTATTATCTATTGATGGGCTGGAAACCTGACTTGAGCACCAGTAAGGAGCCTTGAGTGCCATATGTACTTCCTTCAAGGTGGCTCTTTTAGTTATGCTCCCAGCACACGCTGAAATAATCACTTATAAACTGTGCCCCCTCTTAACCTGAAATGTTCCCGGAGGCGGGTCTTTCCTTGCTAATCAGACGCAGCATAGGCCTCTTTCACACTTCAATTGTTTGGCGTCAGTCTAAAACCGCCATTTTCCTCAAATAACGGATTCGTCAATTTTTTTTGACGGATCCGTTATTTTCCCATAGACTTGCATTAGCGACGGATTGTGACGGATGGTCGTCCGTTCCATCCGCCATGCGACGGATCCGTCGAAATTTGGCGGACGTTTTCTGGACATAGACGGAAATTGAAACGTTTTTTTGTCAACGCCGAAATGGCGGATCGCGACGGATACGTCGCATCCGCCATTCCATAGAATGGCCACCTATGGGCGACGGATCTGTCGCAACCGTCATTTCGGCGGATCCGTCGCCCCAATCCGTTTTTTCAATTGCGCATGCTCCAAAAAGTAGATACTTTTCCCAGACAACCCCCAAGTAACGGATCCGTCAAAAAAACGGATCCGTTAGAACCGTTTTCTCAACAATTGTGACGGATCCGTCAATCCGTCATTATGTCTGTAGTGACTGACGCCAAACAACTGAAGTGTGAAAGAGGCCATAGCCGTCACTCAGGGCCAGTGCGTGCCGGGCGCCGCCTCCTCAGCGCTGTTTTCAAATGAGCCGTCGCCTGCGCTCTTTTCTCATGCCTTGGGCATGCGCAGTGAGCGCTGCCCATCCTCTGTCCTCATTTGCAGTCTAGCTGACTGCGCCTGTGCGGCCCAGGAATCCCAGCCCCGCAATGTGAATAAATCAGAAGACATTGCGGGGCGGGATGTCTGGCAGGGCGGCCACACAGGCGCAGTCAGCTAGACTTCAAATGAGGACAGAGGACAGGCAGCGCTCACTGCGCATGCCCAAGGCATGAGAAAAGAGCGCAGGTGCCGGCTCATTTGAAAACAGCGCTGAGGAGGCGGCGCCCGGCGCGCACTGGCCCTGAGTGACGGATGTGCTGAGTCTGATTAGCAGGGAAAGACCCGCCTCCTGGAACATTTCAGGGTAAGAGGCAGGCTCGGACTGGCCCACCGAGAAATCGGTGGATCCTCTGGTGGGCCCCTGACTCCGACAGTCTCTCTCTTGTCAGTATCCCTGCATGCATGATTTAAGCCCCGCCCCTCACCGCTCAACAGAAGAGGGGAGAAAAGTTGAGCTCCTGCATTGCCTGGTGGTGTAACATAGGGTGGGGAGAACAGTGTACAGGCAGGATCTCTACCTTCTCTCTCCCTCCCCCGAGTCTCTGGCTAGGATGGGGGAGTGAGGCTCAGCACAGCCATTTCCCTGAGCAGAGCTACACTAGCTAAGGCATACCTCCCAACCGTCCCTCATTGTGCAGGACTTTCCCGGATTTGACTCTCTGCCCCGCTGTCCAGCACAGGACGCTCTTGTCCCGGGAGACAGAAGGAGAACTCCGTCACGCCCCCTTTTGTTAGGCCACGCCCCTTCACCATGTTCCTGAGTCTCCCAGCGTCACTGTTCAGAGAGGGAGAGAGGGGGACACTTCTAGTTTGAGGTAACAGCCGAACAGCCTGGGTGCCGGCGGCAATGTAAGCAGCAGACCAGTGTGAGTGGACTGGAGCTGCTAATTATAATGCCTGGCTCGTGTAATGGTGCTTGGAATGAGTGGGGCTCAGCAGGGAGGGACGGACACACTCACAGCCTCCCTCTGTTTGCCTCGGCTGCTCAGTGCTGTGTTATCTGCAGATCAGTGTGAGTGAGATCCATGACTCACTGACACGTCTGTCTCCCTGGGAGAGGGTGACAACACGACGCTATTGTGGCTGCTATTCCCCCCCCCTGCATAAAAAGGGCTAAACCAAAGCCCCTGTGACAGTCTGACACTGTAATGTAGCAGAGCCGTGTGTGTACAAGGTGTATGGATCGGAGCAGCGTGTGAAAGGTGTGTGGAGCAGACTCGTGTGTGTAAGACGTGTACGGAGCCGTGTGTATGAGGTGTACGGAGCAGAGCAGCGTGTGTACGAGGTGTGCGGAGCAGAGCCATGTGTGTACAAGGTATACGGAGTGGAGCAGCGTGTGCAATGTGTATGGAGCGGAGCCGTGTGTGTGCAATGTGTACGGAGTGGAGCCGTGTGTGTGCAATGTGTACGGAGTGGAGCCGTGTGTGTATAAGGTGTATGGAGCTGAGCCGTGTGTGTGCAATGTGTACGGAGCGGAGCCGTGTGTGTGCGAGGTGTACAGAGTGGAGCCGTGTGTGTATGAGGCATACATAGCAGAGCCGCATGTGCAAGGTGTATGGAATGGAGTCGTGTGTGTATGAGGTGTACTGAGTGGAGCCGTGTGTGTATGAGGCGTACAGAGCGGAGCCGTGTGTGTGCGAGGTGTACGGAGTGGAGCCATGTGTGTATGAGGCGTACAGAGCGGAGCCGTGTGTGTGCGAGGTGTACGGAGTGGAGCCGTGTGTGTATGAGGCGTACAGAGCAGAGCCGTGTGTGTGCGAGGTGTACGGAGCGGAGCCGTGTGTGTATGAGGCGTACAGAGCGGAGCCGTGTGTGTGCGAGGCGTACGGAGCGGAGCCGTGTGTGTGCGAGGTGTACGGAGTGGAGCCGTGTGTGTATGAGGCGTACGGAGTGGAGCCGTGTGTGTATGAGGCGTACAGAGCGGAGCTGCATGTGCAAGGTGTATGGAATGGAGTCGTGTGTGTACGAGGTGTACGGAGCAGAGCCGCATGTGTACGAGGTGTACGGAGTGGTGCCGTGTGTGTACGAGATGTATGGAGAGGAGCCGTGTGTATGAGGTGTACGGAGCGGAGCCGTGTGTGTGCAAGGTATACTGAGCGGAGCAGCGTGTGCAATTTGGACGGAGCGGAGCCGTGTGTGTGCGAGGTGTACGGAGTGGATCCGTGTGTGTATGGAGCGGAGCCGTGTGTGTACGAGGTGTATGGAGCAAAGCCGCATGTGCAAGGTGAATGGAGCGCAGTCATGTGTGTACAAGGTGTACGGAGCAGAGCCACATGTGCAAGGTGTATTGAGCGGAGCCATGTGTGTACGAGATGTATGGAGAGGAGCCGTGTGTATGAGGTGTACGGAGCGGAGCTGTGTGTGTATAAGGTGTATGGAGCGGAGCCGTGTGTGTACAAGGTGTATGGGGAGGAGCTGTATGTATGAGGTGTACGGAGCGGAGCCGTGTGTACGGAGCGGAGCCGCATGTGCAAGGTGTATGGAGCGGAGTCGTGTGTGTACGAGGTGTATGGAGCGGACGCTGGCTGTGTCAGATCGGAGCAGATATTGCTCCTCGCTCTGACACGGACTGGCACAGGAGACACGGAGGTCTTTATCAGTGGCATATCACAGCTGCAGCGACGTGAGCAGTCAGCGGCGCAAGTGGATGACACCATTCAGCGCCGTGGGAGTGGAAGCTGCCGGCTGCTGCGAGGGTGCGCGCTGAAAGGTGTCTGTGTGTAGTGATGGAGAAGGCAATGATGGGGGTGGGGTAACCATGTGTGGCCAGTATACTGTACCCAGCATTATGTGTGGCCATTATTCTATACCCAGCATTGTGTGGGGCCATTATACTGTACAAAGTATAATGTGGCGCCATAATACTGTATGGACCATCACGTGGGGCAAGTATGCTGTACGCAGCATCATGCATACAGTATGGAGCATATTGTGGCCAATGGCCATTGTACAGTATGGAGCGTCGTGTGTGGCCATTATACAGTATGGAGCGTCATGTGTGGCCATTGTACAGTATGGAGCGTCATGTGTGGCCATTGTACAGTATGGAGCGTCATGTGTGGCCATTATACAGTATGGAGCGTCATGTGTGGCTATTATACACTATGGAGCGTCGTGTGGGGCCATTGTCCAGTATGGAGCGTCGTGTGGGGCCATTGTACAGTATGGAGCGTCGTGTGTGTGGCCATTGTATAGTATGGAGCGTCGTGTGGGGCCATTGTCCAGTATGGAGCGTCGTGTGGGGCCATTGTACAGTATGGAGCGTCGTGTGTGTGGCCATTGTATAGTATGGAGCGTCGTTTGTGGCCATTGTACAGTATGGAGCGTCGTGTGTGGCCATTGTACAGTATGGAGCGTCGTGTGTGGCCTTTGTACAGTATGGAGCGTCGTGTGTGGCCATTGTACAGTATGGAGCGTCGTGTGTGGCCATTGTACAGTATGGAGCGTCGTGTGTGGCCATTGTCCAGTATGGAGCGTCGTGTGTGGCCATTGTACAGTATGGAGCGTCGTGTGTGGCCATTGTACAGTATGGAGCGTCGTGTGTGGCCATTGTCCAGTATGGAGCGTCGTGTGGGGCCATTGTACAGTATGGAGCGTCTTGTGTGGCCATTGTACAGTATGGAGCGTCGTGTGTGGCCATTGTACAGTATGGAGCGTCGTGTGTGGCCATTGTCCAGTATGGAGCGTCGTGTGGGGCCATTGTATAGTATGGAGCGTCGTGTGTGGCCATTGTACAGTATGGAGCGTCGTGTGGGGCCATTGTACAGTATGGAGCGTCGTGTGTGGCCATTGTCCAGTATGGAGCGTCGTGTGGGGCCATTGTACAGTATGGAGCGTCGTGTGTGGCCATTGTACAGTATGGAGCATCATGTGTGGCCATTGTCCAGTATGGAGAGTCGTGTGGGGCCATTGTATAGTATGGAGCGTCGTGTGTGTGGCCATTGTCCAGTATGGAGCGTCGTGTGTGTGGCCATTGTATAGTATGGAGCGTCGTGTGTGGCCATTGTACAGTATGGAGCATTGTGTGTGGCCATTGTACAGTATGGAGCGTCGTGTGTGGCCATTGTACAGTATGGAGCGTCGTGTGTGGCCATATTTTTTTGTTTATAATTATTGTTTACGAAACATTGTGATCAGAAGTGCTAAATGGGTGTGGTTGGGGCGTGGCTAGTTGTGAAATGGGTGTGGTCAGAGGTGTGGCCTAAAATTTGCCGCAACGCGCTACGCACGCCGCTGACTTTGTCCCTCTTTCCCTTACTCGAAAGTTGGGAGGTATGGCTAAGATGCTGCTGGAGCCGATCACAGCAGTAAGCCCCAGCCACCAGCACCGACTGGGTCAGGCTGCTGGAGCACGGGGCCAGGAGAGCTATGCAGCCACTGCTGAAGAAAGTGCTTAAAGGGACACTGTCACCTGAATTTGGAGGGAACAATCTTCAGCCATGGAGGCGGGGTTTTTGGGTGTTTGATTCACCCTTTCCTTACCCACTGGCTGCATGCTGGCTGCAATATTGGATTGAAGTTCATTCTCTGTCCTCCGTAGTACATGCAATCTTGCCTTGCGCAGGCGTGTACTATGGAGGACAGAGAATGAACTTCAATCCAATATTGCAGCCAGCATGCAGCCAGCGGGTAAGGAAAGGGTGAATCAAACACCCAAAAACCCCGCCTCCATGGCTGAAGATTGTTCCCTCCAAATTCAGGTGACAGTGTCCCTTTAATGAACTGAATAGAAGATGTCTCCCCCCCATACTGCTGCAGCCTGTCAGACAAGCTCTAAGCTCTGATGTCAGCAGGGTCAGGAGGGGGAGGGGAGGCTCCAGAGAAACACAGTGCTGACCTGAAGTGAGTACTGGAGCTTCCTGTTTATGTCTCTGTCCTGACTCTCTCCTGTCCTCCACCCCAACAAAAGCTGTTTTTCCTGTTTGCCCCATACAGCTGCACTCTCCCTGCCCCCTCTACCCTTTCGGGTATGTGCACACGAATTCTGAGTCTACTGCGGATTGTTCTGCAGCGGATTTGATAAATCCGCAGTGGAAAACCGCTGCGGATTTACCGCGGTTTTTCTGCGTTTTCCACTGCGGATTTACAACTGCGGTTTTCCATAAGGGCAGTTGTAAATCCGCTGCGGAAAACGCAGAAAGAAGTGACATGCTGCGGAATGTAAACCGCTGCGTTTCCGTGCGCTTTTTTCCACAGCATGTGCACAGCGTTTTTTGTTTTCCCATAGGTTTACATTGAAGTGTAAACGCATCGGAAACTGCTGCTTATCTGCAGCTGCGGAAACGCTGCGGATCCGCAGCAAAATCCGCATCGTGTGCACATACACTTCTGCATTCTAGTTGCTGAAATCACAATGTCTCCCCCCACTGCTGTTCTGTGATGGTGAAAGGAGATCTCTATCTTCTTCACAGCGCTTGCTGCCCCGAGATCCATCTGTGTGCACACGTTGCGGATTTTGATGCGTTTCTGCAGCGTTGTTGGACGCGCGGAATTGCCTCAAATCCGCAGTTCGTTGTGCGCACAATGTTAATAGAAAATACAAAAACGCTATGCACATGAAGCGGAAAAAAAAAGTGCGGAATCACTGTGGGGGTTTTTCCGCAGCATGTCAATTCTTTGTGCGGAAAGGCAGCGTTTCTGCATCCATTGACTATACATTGAGTAAGGCAAATCCACACATCAAAAAACGCTTGACAATCCGCAAGTAATCCGCAAGAAATCTGCATCAATTCCACATGAAATCCGCAAGCCTTTTGGTCTGCGTTTTTGTGCCAAGAGATGCAGATTCTGTGTGTGGAAAATTCCGCAGGCCAATCCGCAACATGTGCACATACGCTAAATGTATATACAAATGCACACCTATACACTATATAAATAAGTACAATGTGCATGTCTGCAATGCATTTATGGAAGCGAATGTGTATACAATACATTTGAAATTTTTAGTGATGGAGTCAGACATAAAAAAGCATATATGCTTTAGTTAAACGCACCACAGAAAAATGCTCATGTACCTTTAAAAAAAACCTTGCACTTTTATATGCAGAATGAATAATATATCTATAATGTTGTTTATAGCAAAAATATAATAGTAAAAAAATTACCACCTCCACATGCCCATATTTGTTAATAAAAGTAGATAATTAAAAGGGTTATCCCATTTTAAAAATTACTTCATAATCTCCGGGGTATAAAAAAAAAAGGTAAAAAACAATTGAGTTTTAAGGTACGTTCACACAGGACTTTTTTGCTGCCTTTTTTATGCTAATTTTCAGCTGCTTTTTACAGTACCAGCAAAGCCTGTGAGATTTCAGAAATCTCATGCACACACATTGGTTTTTTTGTGTGATCAGTATTTTGTGCTTTGCTGCATTTTTTTGACATAGAGCACGTCACTTATTTCAGCGTTTTTGCTGCGTTTTTTCACCCATTGACTTGCATGGGTGTTGAAAAAAACGCAGCAAAAACGCAGGTATCATTATTTGCTGCGTTTTTGCTGCTGAAAATCCAAGGACATTAGCCTAGAAAAAGAGAAAAAAACGCACCAAAAAACGCATCAAATATGCACCAAAAACACACCAAAAACACACCTAAATTAGCATAAAAAAGCAGCAAAAATCCGCAGCAAAAATCCGCAGCAAAAAAGTCCTGTGTGAACTTACCCTTAGGCTGTGTGCCCACATTGTGTTTTTTAATGCTTTTTTGCCGCAGCATGTTCATTATTTCAATTCAAATCAGCAGCATGTTCATTATTTCTGCAGAATCTCGACTATTCTGCCGCCATTGGATTGCATTGAAATGCTCACTTTACACATGTGGCTATGCCCACCATGCATAAAGTGAGCGCTTCATGTGCGGATGGTACCCAGGTTGGAGGAGAGGAGACTCTCCTCCAGGCCCTGGGTACCATATTCCTGTAAAAAAATAAGAATTAAAATAAAAAATAGGGATATAGTTACCTTCTCATGACCCCCGGAGTCCTCCCGCCTCTCAGCGGTGCACATGGCGGCTTCTGTTCCCAGGGATGCATTGCACGAATCACCTGAGATGATGTCGCGATCACGCGGCAGGCGCGAGTGCATCGTCGGACTACGGAAGGTGAGAATAGCAGGTTTTTTGTTTTTTTTTTAAATTTTTTTTAACATTACATCTTTTTACTATTGATGCCGCATAGGCAGCATCAATTTTAAAAAAATTGGGGACAAACAGGGTTAATAGCAGCGTTAACGGAGTGCGTTACCCGCGGCATAACGCGGTCTGTTACCGCCGCCATTAACCCTGTGTGAGCGATGACTGGAGGGGAGTATTGAGCGGGTGCCGGGCACTGACTGCAGGGGAGTAGGGAGGGACTAATCGGACTGTGCCTGTCGCTGATTGGTCGCGGCAGCCATGACAGGCAGCTGCCGAGACCAATCAGCAACTTGGGATTTCTGTGACAGAAAGAAAGAAGGACAGACAGAAAGACAGACAGAAATACGGAAGTGACCCTTAGACAATTATATAGTAGATTAAAAATGAAAAAGATTGATCTCTGGGAAACAAAAAAAAAATACTAAATCTTGACGGCCTAAAAGGGAACAGGTGTAGCTAGGATCACATTGGTATGCAGGTTTTTATCTTTGTATTGTTATAGTAACAGAAAAATTAAACTAAGGCCATGATCACACGCTCAGTATTTGGTCAGTATTTTACATCAGTATTTGTAGTCAAAACCAGGAGTGGAACAATCAAAGGAGAAGTATAATAGAAACATATCCACCCCTTCTGTATTTATCACCCACTCCTGGTTTGGGCTTATAAATACCGTGCGCCGCCTCCTGTGTTCAAAATACATGCCTGTTGCCTGCACTCTGCCAACATTTCTCGCCTGATGTAAGTCCACGGGCAGCGCGCATGGTGCATGCCTGAGAAATGTTGGCAGAGCGCCGGCGCCGAACATGTATTTTGAACACAGGAGGCGACGCACAGACGCAAGAGGGAGATGATTGATGTCTTGGAGGCCATTGACACCATGGGAGAAGACATACCTCCGGGACTCAATACAGGTATGTCGCGAAATTTATAAAAGTGATTATTTCAGCGTTCCTAGGGATACTAAGCATAAGTGCCACCTTCACAGAATGCAGCCTTAGTGCTGCTGAAGGTGGTTCTTTTACTTAAAAACGGCCTGGGGGGGGGGGGTGACAAGTTCCCTTTAAATACAGTGATCAGGTCTTTGTTGTTTCCGTTAGAGTGTCTACCTTTTTAGCGAAAACAAATGTGCAGCATGTTGTATTTGTTCTTCTAATGAATATAATGAAACTTACTACTGAGCCTCCTGACAAATATTACAAAACAAAGGTGTACCTAGCCTGAGCATTGAAATTTAGAGTGGGCCCCTGGAGTCAGTTCCATTGGTGGGCCCTAGTCACCCCAGTCCGACACTGGTAAGAGGGGGCACATTTTATAAGTGATTATTTCAGCGTGTGCAGGCATCATAACTAAAAGAGCCACCTTGTCAGAATGCAGCATTTGTGCTGCACAAGGGGGCTCTTCTAGTTACAAACGCCTGAGGGGGGTGACAGGTTCCCTTTAAACCCAGGTAGACAACCAAAACTACCCCTGTGGCTAGAGTGAAAACAATTGATACATATTGGGAGTGAAGCATTGCTACTGTAGCCTGTAATTTCTTAAAGCTTTGTGCATATTCTTTTTAGAGTAAAATGACGTATACTGTGGCAGAGGTTGATTGTGTTTTTAGTTCAACAAAACTACAGTTTATCCACTTTCAATCATAAGGAAAGAACCTGCAGGGTTCAGTTAAAAGCTATGATGATAATGAAAGCTTTCCGCGTTCTTACACTTTGAATATATTTTCAGTTGTCTTCTCATAAATTATGCATGCAATTTCCAGTACTAATGAGCTCTGAATTTAGGATTACAGACAAATAAGCTTGCGCACGGCAGATTGATTTTCCATCTTATCAAACCCTTGTTTTTAGCAATCCTTCAGAGATCACTAGTTCATGCCAATGTTTTGCTTTGTTCCATTGCTTCTATCCTAATGACAGCCCTTCTATACCTTATTCCTGATCAGTCATTCTAAAGTCATATAAATGAAAACTAATTGTTGGCAAGTGTAATGTCATTGTTTCCACCACAATGCAGGTGGCACACTTACCAAAGACACAGGGAGACATATATCGGTAGCCAGTATAGAATACCAATGTAACACATGGCATATTCCACAACCAGGTGCATGCCTGTAGACTACAGTAACAGTGCACTGTTCAAAGTGCTGAAATAATGAAATCTGCATGAAGTGCCCCCCCCCCCCCCCCCCCCAGATGGTGATAGTTGCAATGCTGTTTCATGACTGATGATGGAGCCCAGAATCTGCCAACAGGGTCCAGATGGCACTTCACTTGCTTGCATGGGCACTGTATAGTGATATTAAAAGTAAACTATATCGCATTTAATGGTGCTCATTTGACATTAAAGGGAGATGACAGACGTGGACAGCATGTATCAGCCACTAGGTGTACGATCACAGCTACTGTATGTAAGTTTCACTCTGAAACACTACATTTCAAAGAAAAACATACTCCTAATAGCTGCGGAGACTGAGCACCACTGTCCTTGGTGCTGATAGTGACTGGTAAGCCTCTGCCTACATGTGTGTATAGACCAAGACTTGTCAGTCACTGTTAGTAGGCAGAGAGAAGATGCCGGGGAGCCGCCTGTGCGATAAGTGCAGTTCAGTCCCAGGTAGCTCTCAAAAGTATGATGTTCTTTGAAACGTTACAGTGTTTCAGAGTCAAACTTACATGGCTATAATCGTACACCTAGGGGATGATACATGCTGCCCATAGTTTGGGAGGCATGTCTCACCTGTCAGGTTCCTTTTAACATTTGGTAACAAGATGATCAACACAGTTCTGTGCTTTTATCTCTGGAACCTTAAAAAGAGTTATCTTTATTCTATAAAGTGATGGCAATTCCCTAGGAGATGGCATCATTTTATTGTCGGAGGAAGGTACCGTCTCTTACATTTTTATTATTTCATCGAGGCAGCCAAAAATATTCTAGACTTCAATAATGCTAAAGGCTAAGCCCATACATTCTCAAAATTTATGGGGTCTTAATGATCATAAAATCATGGCATATTCAAGTGTTATGCCGTCAATATATTTGTGTAAACCAGCTACAGCAAATTAATCTGACATTATAAAAATCTGTTGGCTAGAAAAAAAACCAAAACATTGATCCAAATTTCCGTGGAAAGTCAGCATTGGATTTCCTTCTTCTGTCATCTTTACAGTCTTCTTAAATATAAGTAAAATAGGCAAAGGGGGTGCATGGAAAGGTCACTATATCCAGCAGGTGCTGGCAGCATTTTACAGTCATCATCTACCGTAACAGCAGCAACCGGAGCAGCAGTTTGACCATTTAGACCTTGGTGGCAATCACTAAAGGTACCTTCACACATAACGATATCGTTAAGGATATCGTTGCAACATCACGCTTTTTGTGACGTAGCAACGATCCCGCTAACGATCTCGTTATGTGTGACAGCGACCAATGTTCAGGCCCCTGCTGGGAGATCGTTGGTCGTGGGGAATGATCAGGACCATTTTTTGGTCGCTGATCACCCGCTGTCATCGCTGGATCGGCGTGTGTGACGCCGATCCAGCGATGTGTTCACTTGTAACCGGGGTAAATATCGGGTTACTAAGCGCAGGGCCGCGCTTAGTAACCCGATATTTACCCTGGTTACCATTGTAAAAGTTAAAAAAAAAAAACAGTACATACTCACATTCTGATGTCTGTCATGTCCCCCGGCGTCAGCTTCCCTGCACTGACTGTCAGCGCCGGCCGGAAAGCAGAGCACAGCGGTGATGTCACCGCTGTGCTCTGCTTTACGGCCGGCGCTGCAGACACAGTGCGGGAAGCTGACGGCGGGGGACGTGACAGACATCGGAATGTGAGTATGTACTGTTTTTTTTTTTTTTAACTTTTACAATGGTAACCAGGGTAAATATCGGGTTACTAAGCGCGGCCCTGCACTTAGTAACCCGATGTTTACCCTCGTTACCTGGGTGCTGCAGGGGGACTTCGGCATCGTTGAAGACAGTTTCAACGATGCCGAGGTCTTTCACCTGATCATTGGTCACTGGAGAGAGCTGTCTGTGTGACAGCTCCCCAGTGACCACACAACGACTTACCAACGATCACGGCCAGGTCGTATCGCTGGTCGTGATCGTTGGTAAGTCGTTTAGTGTAACTGTACCTTAACAGTGGCATTTAAATGGCTTGGTTGACAATGCGCTTGTGTAGCATTGTTCATATCCTTCCCCCTTGAGAAGCAATCACAAGGAGCTGATGGAGATGCCATGGTCTCTTGGGACCTATGACAGACATCAATTGGACTTCATAAAAGTAGGTAAATGTAATAATATTCTGCAATATCATAGTACTGGAGTATACAAAACAATAGATCAAATGATCAAAGGTTCAAGTTCCCCAAGGGGATTAAAAAAATAAAGTAAAATTTTAAATAAAACACCATAAAAGTTTCAATCATCCACCTTTTCCAAGCAGAAAAATAAATAAAAGTTAAAATATCAAACATATTTGGTATAATAGTGTCAGTACAATACAGATCAAAATATAAAATTAGTTAAACAATACATTAAATGTAAAGCAAATACATGAGAATTATTACCGTATATACCCGAGTATAAGCCGACCCGAGTATAAGCCGACCGCCCTAATTTTGCCACAAAAAACTGGGAAAACTTAATGACTAGAGTATAAGCCTAGGGTGGGAAATGCAGCAGCTACCGGCAAATGTCAAAAGTAAAAATAGATACCAATAAAAATAAAAAATTAAGTAAAATTAATTGAGACATCAGGAGGTTAAGTGTTTTTGAATATCCATATTGAATCAGGAGCCCCATATAATGCGCCATACAGTTTATGATGGCCCCATAAGATGCTCCATATTAAAATATGCCCCATATAACCCTGCATAAAGGTTAATAATGGCCCCATAAGGTGCTCCATAGACACATTTGCCCAACATAATGCTGCATAAATGTTGATTATGGCCCCATAAGATGCTCCATAAAGATATTTGCCCCATATAGTGCTGCACAAACCTTGATTATGGCCCTATAAAGACACTTGCCCCATATAGTGCTGCACAAACGTTATGGCCTCATAAGAGGCTCTATATAGACACTTGCCCCATTATAGTGCTGCACAAACATTATGGCCCCATAAGATGCTCCATACAGACATTTGCCCCATTATAGTGCTGCACAAACGTTATGGCCCCATAAGATGCTCTATACAGACACTTGCCCCATTATAGTGCTGCACAAGCGTTATAGTCCCATAAGATGCTCTATACAGACACTTGCCCCATTTACTGTTGCTGCAATAAAAAAAAAAATCACATACTCACCTCTCCATCACTCAGGCCCTCGGCACTTTCAATATTCACTTGACTTTGTTCCGGCGCCACTCCATTTTCAGCACTGACATTCAGGCAGAGGGCGCACACTAACTACGTCACCGCGCCCTCTGACCTGAGCATCACTGCTGAAGACAGAGCGGCGGCTGGAACGAGGAGCAGGTGAATATTGCGCAGCGCAGCGCTCGCCTCCCCGTTATACTCATCTGCTCCTGGCGTGGTGAAGTCCCTGCTTCCCGACGCTGCTGCTTCTTCCTCTACTGAGCGGTCACAGTTACCGCTCATTACAGTAATGAATATGCGGCTCCACCCTTATGGGAGGTGGAGCCGCATATTCATTACTGTAATGAGCGGTACCACGTGACCGCTCACTACAGGAAAAAGCTGTCAGCGCCGGGGAAAAGACGTGCAGGGACCGCGTCAGGAGCAGGTGAGTATAATTAGACAGCCCCCGCTCCCCCTCCCCTGCCGACCCCTGGGTATGACTCGAGTATAAGCCGAGAGGGGGACTTTCAGACCAAAAAAATGGGCTGAAAATCTCGGCTTATACTCGAGTATATATAGTAGCCCCCCCATAGAATATAATACACCCCACCTCCCAATAGAATATAATCTAGCTCCCATAGAATATAATACAGCCCACCTCCCCATAGAATATAATGTACCCCCATAGAATATAATACAGCCCACCTCCCTATAGAATATAATGTACCCCAAAGAATATAATACAGCCCACCTCCCCATAGAATATAAGCTACCCTGTTATGACCTGGTGGTTAGGACAATAATGGACCTGGTGGTTAAGTGCACACGGAAAGACTTGATAGTTACAATAATACAGGACAAGCTCTGGGACGTGGGAACTCTGCTAACCGCAATCCCTAATCCTATAACACACACTAGAAATAGCCGTGGATTGCTCCTAACGCTCCCTATGCAACTCGTCACAGCCTAAGGAACTAGCTAGCCCTAAAGATAGAAAAATAAGCCTACCTTGCCTCAGAGAAATTCCCCAAAGGAAAAGGCAGCCCCCACATATAATGACTGTGAGTTAAGATGAAAATCACAAACACAGAGATGAAATAGATATAGCAAAGAGAGGCCCGACTTACTGAACAGACAGAGGATAGGAAAGGTGACTTTGCGGTCAGCACAAAAACTACAAAAAAACCACGCAGAGGGCGCAAAAGACCCTCCGCACCGACTCACGGTGCGGAGGCGCTCCCTCTGCGTCCCAGAGCTTCCAGCAAGCAAGACAAAAATCAAAAAAGCAAGCTGGACAGAAAAATAGCAAACAAGAGAAAAACAAGCAGGAACTTAGCTTCTGTTGGAGAAGACAGGTCACAAGAACGATCCAGGAGCGAACAGACCAATACTGGAACATTGACAGGTGGCATGGAGCAATGATCTAAGTGGAGTTAAATAGAGCAGCCAGCTAACGAATTAACTTCGTCACTTGTGGAAGGAAACTCAGAAGCCGCAGCCCCACTCACAATAACCAGAGGAAGCCCATGGACAGAACCAGCCGAAGTACCATTCATGACAACAGGAGGGAGCTTGACAACAGAATTCACAACAGTACTTCCCCCCTTGAGGAGGGGTCACCGAACCCTCACCAGAGCCCCCAGGCCGACCAGGACGAGCCAAATGAAAGGCACGAACCAGATCGGCAGCATGAACATCAGAGGCAAAGACCCAGGAATTATATTCCTGACCATAACTCTTCCACTTGACCAGGTACTGGAGTTTCCGTCTCGAAATACGAGAATCCAAAATCTTCTCCACAACATACTTCAACTCCCCCTCAACCAACACCGGGGCAGGAGGATCAATGGATGGAACCACAGGCGCCACGTATCTCCGCAACAACGACCTATAGAACACATTATGGATGGCAAAAGAAGCTGGAAGGGTCAAACGAAATGACACAGGATTGAGAACCTCAGAAATCTTATACGGACCAATGAAACAAGGCTTAAACTTAGGAGAGGAAACCTTCATAGGAACATAACGAGACGACAACCAAACCAAATCCCCAACACGAAGTCGGGGACCCACACAGCGCCGGCGGTTAGCGAAACGCTGAGCCTTCTCCTGGGACAATGTCAAATTGTCCACCACATGAGTCCAAATCCGCTGCAACCTATCCACCACAGTATTTACACCAGGACAGTCCGAAGACTCAACCTGCCCTGAAGAGAAACGAGGATGAAAACCAGAATTGCAGAAAAACGGCGAAACCAAAGTAGCCGAGCTGGCCCGATTATTAAGGGCGAACTCAGCCAAAGGCAAAAAGGACACCCAATCATCCTGATCAGCGGAAACAAAGCATCTCAGATATGTTTCCAAAGTCTGATTAGTTCGTTCGATTTGGCCATTTGTCTGAGGATGGAAAGCCGAGGAAAAAGACAAATCAATGCCCATCCTAGCACAAAAGGATCGCCAAAACCTCGAAACAAACTGGGAACCTCTGTCCGAAACGATGTTCTCCGGAATGCCATGTAAACGAACCACATGCTGGAAAAACAATGGCACCAAATCAGAGGAGGAAGGCAATTTAGACAAGGGTACCAAATGGACCATTTTAGAGAAGCGATCACAAACCACCCAAATGAACGACATCTTTTGAGAGACAGGGAGATCCGAAATAAAATCCATAGAAATATGCGTCCAGGGCCTCTTCGGGACCGGCAAGGGCAAAAGCAACCCACTGGCACGAGAACAGCAGGGCTTAGCCCGAGCAAAAGTCCCACAGGACTGCACAAAAGAACGCACATCCCGTGACAAAGACGGCCACCAAAAGGATCTAGCCACCAAATCTCTGGTACCAAAGATTCCAGGATGACCAGCCAACACCGAACAATGAACCTCAGAGATAACTCTACTAGTCCATTTATCAGGGACAAACAGTTTCTCCGCTGGGTAACGGTCAGGTCTATCAGCCTGAAATTTTTGCAGCACCCGCCGCAAATCAGGGGAGATGGCAGACAAAATTACCCCCTCTTTGAGAATACCCGCCGGCTCAGGAACACCCGGAGAGTCGGGCACAAAACTCCTTGACAGGGCATCAGCCTTCACATTCTTAGAGCCCGGAAGGTACGAAACCACAAAATCAAAACGGGAGAAAAATAGCGACCATCGAGCCTGTCTAGGATTCAATCGTTTGGCAGACTCGAGATAAGTCAAATTCTTGTGATCCGTCAAGACCACCACGCGATGCTTGGCTCCTTCAAGCCAATGACGCCACTCCTCGAATGCCCACTTCATGGCCAACAACTCTCGATTGCCAACATCATAATTGCGCTCAGCAGGCGAAAACTTTCTAGAAAACAAGGCACATGGTTTCATCACCGAGCCATCAGAACTTCTTTGCGACAAAACAGCCCCTGCTCCAATCTCAGAAGCATCAACCTCGACCTGAAACGGGAGCGAAACATCTGGCTGGCACAACACAGGGGCAGAAGAAAAACGACGCTTCAACTCCTGAAAAGCCTCTACAGCCGCAGAGGACCAATTGACCACATCAGCACCTTTCTTGGTCAAATCAGTCAACGGTTTAGCAACACTAGAAAAATTACTGATGAAGCGACGATAAAAATTAGCAAAGCCCAGGAACTTTTGCAGGCTCTTCACAGATGTCGGCTGAGTCCAATCATAAATGGCCTGGACTTTAACAGGGTCCATCTCGATAGTAAAAGGGGAAAAAATGAAACCCAAAAATGAAACCTTCTGAACTCCAAAGAGACACTTTGACCCCTTCACAAACAAAGAATTCGCACGAAGGACCTGGAACACCATTCTGACCTGCTTCACGTGAGACTCCCAATCATCCGAAAAGACCAAAATATCATCCAAATATACAATCAGGAATTTATCCAGGTACTCTCGGAAGATGTCATGCATAAAGGACTGAAATACTGATGGAGCATTGGAAAACCCGAATGGCATAACCAGGTACTCAAAATGGCCCTCGGGCGTATTAAATGCTGTTTTCCATTCATCGCCCTGTTTATTACGCACAAGATTATACGCCCCTCGAAGATCTATCTTGGTGAACCAACTAGCCCCTTTAATACGAGCAAACAAATCAGACAGCAGCGGCAAAGGATACTGAAACCTGACTGTAATTTTATTAAGAAGGCGGTAATCAATACAAGGTCTCAAAGAACCATCCTTCTTGGCCACAAAAAAGAACCCTGCTCCCAATGGTGACGACGACGGGCGAATATGACCCTTCTCCAAGGATTCCTTTATATAACTCCGCATAGCGGCGTGTTCTGGCACAGATAAATTGAACAGTCGGCCCTTAGGAAACTTACTACCAGGAATCAAATTAATAGCACAATCGCAATCCCTATGAGGAGGTAGGGCACTGGATTTGGGTTCATCAAATACATCCCGGTAATCCGACAAAAACTCCGGGACTTCAGAAGGAGTGGATGACGAAATTGACAAAAATGGAACATCACCATGTACTCCCTGACAACCCCAGTTGGACACAGACATAGATTTCCAATCCAATACTGGATTATGGACCTGTAGCCATGGCAACCCCAAAACGACCACATCATGCAGATTATGCAACACCAAAAAGCGAATATCCTCCTGATGTGCAGGAGCCATGCACATGGTCAATTGGGTCCAGTACTGAGGCTTATTCTTGGCCAAAGGCGTAGCATCAATTCCTCTCAATGGAATAGGATACTGTAAGGGCTCCAAGAAAAAGCCACAGCGCTTAGCAAACTCCAAGTCCATCAAATTCAGGGCAGCGCCTGAATCCACAAATGCCATAACAGAATAGGATGACAAAGAGCAAATCAGAGTAACGGACAATAGAAATTTAGACTGTACCGTACCAATGGTGGCAGACCTAGCGAACCGCTTAGTGCGCTTAGGACAATCGGAGATAGCATGAGTGGAATCACCACAGTAAAAACACAGCCCATTCCGACGTCTGTGTTCTTGCCGTTCAGCTCTGGTCAAAGTCCTATCACACTCAGATAATACCGCCAAATGGTGCACAGCTTTACGCTCACGCAAGCGTCGATCGATCTGAATGGCCAAAGACATAGACTCATTCAGACCAGAAGGCATGGGAAATCCCACCATGACATCCTTAAGGGCTTCAGAGAGACCCTTTCTGAAAATTGCTGCCAGGGCGCACTCATTCCACTGAGTGAGTACAGACCACTTCCTAAACTTCTGACAATATATCTCCACCTCATCCTGACCCTGACACAGAGCCAGCAAGATTTTCTCTGCCTGATCCACTGAATTAGGTTCATCATAAAGCAATCCAAGCGCCAGAAAAAAACGCATCAACATCACACAATGCCGGATCTCCTGGCGCAAGGGAAAATGCCCAGTCTTGAGGGTCGCCCCGTAACAAAGAAATAATGATTTTCACTTGTCGAACAGGGTCACCTGAGGAACGAGGTTTCAAAGCAAGAAACAATTTACAATTATTTTTGAAAGTCAGAAACTTAGATCTATCCCCAAAAAACAAATCAGGAATTGGAATCCTAGGCTCTGACATCGGATTCTGAACCACAAAATCTTGAATGTTTTGTACACTTGCAGTGAGATTATCCATCCAAGAGGACAGACCTTGAATGTCCATCTCTACACCTGTATCCTGAACCACCCAGAGGTCTAGGGGAAAAGAAAGGCAAAACACAGTGCAAAGAAAAAAAAATGGTCTCAGAACTTCTCTTATCCCTCTATTGAGATGCATTAATACTTTTGGCCACCTGTACTGTTATGACCTGGTGGTTAGGACAATAATGGACCTGGTGGTTAAGTGCACACGGAAAGACCTGATAGTTACAATAATACAGGACAAGCTCTGGGACGTGGGAACTCTGCTGATCACAATCCCTAATCCTATCACACACACTAGAAATAGCCGTGGATTGCTCCTAACGCTCCCTATGCAACTCGTCACAGCCTAAGGAACTAGCTAGCCCTAAAGATAGAAAAATAAGCCTACCTTGCCTCAGAGAAATTCCCCAAAGGAAAAGGCAGCCCCCACATATAATGACTGTGAGTTAAGATGAAAATCACAAACACAGAGATGAAATAGATATAGCAAAGAGAGGCACGACTTACTGAACAGACAGAGGATAGGAAAGGTGACTTTGCGGTCAGCACAAAAACTACAAAAAAACCACGCAGAGGGCGCAAAAGACCCTCCGCACCGACTCACAGTGCGGAGGCGCTCCCTCTGCATCCCAGAGCTTCCAGCAAGCAAGACAAAAATCAAAATAGCAAGCTGGACAGAGAAATATATACCCAAAACCGCGGCCTAAATAAGAGCACTTCCAAATATTACAAAGTATCAAATCAGAGAGAACACGGAAGCTTATAGCCAATAAAAACATTAAAGTTTATTAATAATCCATTTAAAAACTAAACAAGTCCAATAGTACTCAATGGTGATACAGTGACAGAATCTACTGACTACATGGGGTAAATACAACATAAGAAACCTATAATAATCAAATGATCCCAAGACCATAAACAGGTAAGTGATAGACCTTACATGTGCAAAAAATGATGTGACAAAGTTGTACACGCCCAACATACAAAGACAGGCTTTAACAGGTAAATTACCATATATAGTTGATATAAATCATGCATGTATCACAATAAATAAAGCTTGAAGATATATGGGCTCAAATATGCTGCCTACAAGAATATGCACAAAAATGCCTAAGTTAGCAATCACAAATATGCTACACAAAACAGGAGTGATAGAAAATACATGGCAGAGACAACTACCTAAAGCTAAATTTGTAGCGATACTAACGATCCAAAGTGGAGTTTCTACACTCACTAGTATGGTAAGTATAAAGTGCCTGTCAGCGCTAAGATACAAGGCATGGGGATAGGTTAGGATGTATATTACCTGACATGCAGCTCAGTAGAAGGACCCCGACGCGCGTTTCGCGGTTAGGCTTCATCCAGGGGGATAATCATACCGTCAGTGGCTATTTGGGGGTTTATATAGCGGTATGTATGCAGTGGTGGTAGCGGTTTGGAATGGCGCTCCCTTCAACACGCCGGCTCAGACGTCACTGCCGGTCAGCGTCACAAGGAGCTCGTCCACTCCCCAGCCCGACGCGTCAGAGCAGGGGGGCGGAGCGAGCCACAGAAGAGACGCGTCGCCACAGCAACCCGACGCCGGGTGTATCAACGAGCGCTCACCGCATAGGTGAAATGGGAGCTAGGATATAAAGACAGGAGAGCTTCTGACTATGCTGCTAATAGAGGACATAAGTGAAAAAGTGCTGAAGTGCAATGTCTATAGTGCAAGTACAGATATTATACTAATAAAATATATCCCAGGAGGGATACATAGTGAACTAAGATAGAAATATATATCTATAGTGAACCTGTATTTTCATAATGTGCACTGATTAACCTAATAAATCACACCAAGATATAGCCTATGCCAATCTCTATAATACAGATACATGTAATGATAAGAACATACAAAAATGTATATAATAATCCAAAGAGGAGAATATACATCCAAGCGCATAATAACTTAAAGGAGAAAAGAAAAATATGTATAAACAACCCATAATACTATAGAGTACGCTAAGTGTTCTCATGTGTGAAAAATTATAATAATGTGCTAAATATCTAACATACAGAGGTCTTCCAAATATGGAAAGACTCCTATATCTAGTATAAAGACCTAATAAAAAATTATATATATAGTAAATAAGAACAAAAAAAAAACAAAAAAAAACTTTATATAAAGTGACACCAGAGGTCTTGCAAAAAATGCATATATACCTCCCATGAATATCATGAAAAAATTGTATTAATAGATGTGATAAAAATATACAAATATTACCAGATATGCAAAATAGAGGTGCTATAATTACAACATACAAATATATATCTATAATTATAGTGTATATGAAAAATAGACAAAAAATTACAAACACAAAAATATTTATATAATAAAATAGTATAAAAATAAAAACACAATAACATATATATATATATAACATAAAAATTGTTGATAGAAGGATGTCCCAGCTCAATAGAATGACGTACTCCAATACATAAGGCCATACACCGCAGATCATCACATCAAATATAGTGGACTTATCAGGAGCTAAAAAAACTAAAAAAAGAAGAATTAAAATCAAACATAAAAAACCGCTAAATAAACTATACATTAAAGAAAGGGGGCATAGCTAAGCACCTCATTCAACCCCAGTGGTTGCACTGAATTGACTTTAGAAATCCAGCGGGCCTCCATTTGTGCAAGGTTTTTCCTCCAATTGCCTCCTCTTTGGTCAACAAAGACCTTATCTATTCCAATAATTTTAAGGAGCTTGGCATTACAGTTGTGATGGGTTTTGAAATGTCTTGCCAGTGGTTTTAGTACAGTCGTTTCATCAGCTTCTTCCGCTTTGGTGATATCTCTATAATGCTCTCTCACTCTAATTTTCAAAGCTCTCGATGTCAGTCCTACATATACTTTGGGACATGGGCACTGTGCATAATAGACCACCCCTGTTGTATTACAGGTGATGTGTTGAGTTATCTTGAACGTTTTTTTACCATCACTCGAGTTAAACGTAGATGCCGGGACTATATTTGGGCAAGAGATACAATTATTGCAGGGGAAACAGCCCCATTTTTGTCCTTTCGATCCAAATGCCTTCTCTATCTTGGGACCAGCATAGTAACTGTGCACCAATTGGTCCTTTAAATTACTTGATCTTCGGTAAGTGATAGATGGGTACTTTGGTAGATATTTAACCAGATCTTTGTCAGTTTGTAAAAGAGGCCAACATTTTCTCAATACATTTCTCATCTGGCTCCATTGTTCAGTATATGTAGATATGAACCTCACCTTCTGTTCCACTTTCGGTTTGATTTTGGTTTTCATTAGAGTAGAGCGAGTCATTTTAGCTGCTTTATGAAGCCCTCTTTTAATACTACGCTTCGAGTAGCCTCTATCTTCAAACCTTGACGAAAGGCTCTCCGCCTGTTCGGAAAAGAATTGATCATTAGAGCAAATTCTTTTAATCCTAATAAATTGCCCAGTTGGTATGCCTTCAATCAATGTTTTGGGGTGAGACGAGGAGGCATGCAACAAAGAATTTACTGCTGTCTCTTTTCTAAATACATTAGTCTCCAAAAGACCATCCGATCCCTTGATGATCTGGATGTCCAAAAAATCCAAGGAGACCTGACTATATTTACAAGTCAGTTTAATGTTGACATTATTATCATTAAGGATATCCCGGAAAGCCAGAAGGTCCTGTTCTGAGCCCTGCCAAATCATGAGAATGTCATCAATAAAGCGAACCCAGAACAGGACCTTCTCAATGTAGGCAATGGGGTTGACAAAAAATATCTGCCTTTCCCAATATCCCATGAACAAATTCGCATAAGAAGGGGCGAAAGCCGCCCCCATAGCGGTCCCTCTCTGCTGTACATATATTGTTTCTTTGAACATGAAGTAGTTATGTTCCAGAGCGAATTTGAGTAAATCGAGAAGGAAATCAATCATATTTCTATCAATGTTAGTGGTAAGTAGAAATGATTCAACAGCCTTTATACCATGCTGATGTTGTATAGCAGTGTACAAAGATTCGACGTCAAACGATACCAGCCACATGTCTTCCTCCATAGGTATCCCCTCAATTTTACCAAGTACATCCCCCGTATCTTTAATGTACGAGGGTAAGTTGAATACCAAGGGTTTAAGATAGGAGTCTAGATATTTGCCAATTACCTCATATAAGCTTCCATTTCCTGACACAATCGGTCGTCCAGGTGGTGCAGTCATGCTTTTGTGTATCTTCGGGGTAAAATAGATGCATGCTGTTTTCGGATAAATTGGAATCAAATGAGTTCTGAGTTCCTTGGTAATCAGTCCTTCTTGGAATGCTTTCTCCAATATGTCTTGTAGCTCACCCTGGAAGGTAAGAGTCGGGTTGTAAGTGAGTCTTCGATAGCAATTGCTGTCCCTTAGCTGCCTGAATGCCTCTCTTTCATACATTCTGGTAGATTGAATGATGATGTTCCCCCTTTATCTGCAGGCTTGATAATTATATCCCTCATATTCTTCAGTTCTTTAAGTGCCTTTCTTTGATCTACAGATAGATTGTCTTTCATTATTTTCCTAGGAATTTCACCAAATTCCTTGGACACCAGTTTCACAAATAAATCTATGTTCGGGTACAGATTCATAGGGGGGAACTTTTTAGGCTTAGGTGGTATAAACTTACCTATGTTGGTCATTTCATCCCTTTCTCCACTCAATTCCTCCAGTGTCGCAATAGTTTCTAGCTCCTCTTCAGTCCATTCCATGCCAGCTTCTGACCTGCCATGTAGCTTCTTTAAAACCAGTTTTCGAGCAAAGAGATTAAGATCTTTCACCGCTAGGAAGGAGTCAAAGGAAGAAGTTGGTGAAAAGGTTAAACCTAGGCTCAGGACTTCCACTTGCGGCTCAGTCAACTGTTTGTCAGATAAGTTAATTACCTGTAATCTTGCTTTCCCTGGGTTCTCGGTCCATTTATCTCTTCTCCTATAATTGTCATTTCTTCTCTTATTAGTATGTTTTCTCAGATTGTATATGCGATTAGTTGCCGAGTAATCATTCTCTCTTGATGATAGAGATGATATAGAGGAAGCTCTAGATAGACTATCGTCTCTATTGGGTCGGTTACTTTGCCATCTATATACCGTACCATTTTTAAAGTCATCAAGATCACGTTGAAATTTTTTTGCTTTAGTATCTTTAACTTCTTTTTCCCATGAAGGGAACTGAGCCTCAATGTCCTTGTTTAATGTTTCCATCTCTAATGCTGTCAAGTTCTCAGTCAATTTTTTCCGGGTATCTTCTATATCCAAGTCTAGTTTGTCCAGTCCTTTTTTATTATTGCCAATCAGTAACTCCATAAGAGACTTGGAACATACGTTGCACACCTCCTCCCATCTTGTTCGAAAGATATCATCATCTATGGGGAATGAAGGTATAATCCTCACCCTTAATCCTCGGGGTATCAGCCCCTTTGCCAGATACTTCTCTAAAGAAGCTTTATTCCACCAGGTGCGTGTGCGTTTTTTTAAAAGAGTTTTAATTGAATTTTTCAAATCAATTTTCTGCCCACTTTCTGTAGAGCTATTCTGCCCAGTATCACCACTGAAGACTGTATCCATACATGAAAGCCAGGTCTGATCTCTGGCTCTAATATCCATAATGGCCAAACACTGTAAACAAAGTACAGTAATCAATATATACCCAAAACCGCGGCCTAAATAAGAGCACTTCCAAATATTACAAAGTATCAAATCAGAGAGAACACGGAAGCTTCTAGCCAATAAAAACATTAAAGTTTATTAATAATCCATTTAAAAACTAAACAAGTCCAATAGTACTCAATGGCGATACAGTGACAGAATCTACTGACTACATGGGGTAAATACAACATAAGAAACCTATAATAATCAAATGATCCCAAGACCATAAACAGGTAAGTGATAGATCTTACATGTGCAAAAAATGATGTGACAAAGTTGTACACGCCCAACATACAAAGACAGGCTTTAACAGGTAAATTACCATATATAGTTGATATAAATCATGCATGTATCACAATAAATAAAGCTTGAAGATATATGGGCTCAAATATGCTGCCTACAAGAATATGCACAAAAAATGCCTAAGTTACCAATCACAAATATGCTACACAAAACAGGAGTGATAGAAAATACATGGCAGAGACAACTACCTAAAGCTAAATTTGTAGCGATACTAACGATCCAAAGTGGAGTTTCTACACTCACTAGTATGGTAAGTATAAAGTGCCTGTCAGCGCTAAGATACAAGGCATGGGGATAGGTTAGGATGTATATTACCTGACATGCGGCTCAGTAGAAGGACCCCGACGCGCGTTTCGCGGTTAGGCTTCGTCCAGGGAGATAATCATACCGTCAGTGGCTATGTGGGGGTTTATATAGCGGTATGTATGCAGTGGTGGCAGCGGTTTGGAATGGCGCTCCCTTCAACACGCCGGCTCAGACGTCACTGCCGGTCAGCGTCACAAGGAGCTCGTCCACTCCCCAGCCCGACGCGTCAGAGCAGGGGGGCGGAGCGAGCCACAGAAGAGACGCGTCGCCACAGCAACCCGACGCCGGGTGTATCAACGAGCGCTCACCGCATAGGTGAAATGGGAGCTAGGATATAAAGACAGGAGAGCTTCTGACTATGCTGCTAATAGAGGACATAAGTGAAAAAGTGCTGAAGTGCAATGTCTATAGTGCAAGTACAGATATTATACTAATAAAATATATCCCAGGAGGGATACATAGTGAACTAAGATAGAAATATATATCTATAGTGAACCTGTATTGTCATAATGTGCACTGATTAACCTAATAAATCACACCAAGATATAGCGTATGCCAATCTCTATAATACAGATACATATCTAGACTCCTATCTTAAACCCTTGGTATTCAACTTACCCTCCTACATTAAAGATACGGGGGATGTACTTGGTAAAATTGAGGGGATACCTATGGAGGAAGACATGTGGCTGGTATCGTTTGACGTCGAATCTTTGTACACTGCTATACAACATCAGCATGGTATAAAGGCTGTTGAATCATTTCTACTTACCACTAACATTGATAGAAATATGATTGATTTCCTTCTCGATTTACTCAAATTCGCTCTGGAACATAACTACTTCATGTTCAAAGAAACAATATATGTACAGCAGAGAGGGACCGCTATGGGGGCGGCTTTCGCCCCTTCTTATGCGAATTTGTTCATGGGATATTGGGAAAGGCAGATATTTTTTGTCAACCCCATTGCCTACATTGAGAAGGTCCTGTTCTGGGTTCGCTTTATTGATGACATTCTCATGATTTGGCAGGGCTCAGAACAGGACCTTCTGGCTTTCCGGGATATCCTTAATGATAATAATGTCAACATTAAACTGACTTGTAAATATAGTCAGGTCTCCTTGGATTTTTTGGACATCCAAATCATCAAGGGATCGGATGGTCTTTTGGAGACTAATGTATTTAGAAAAGAGACAGCAGTAAATTCTTTGTTGCATGCCTCCTCGTCTCACCCCAAAGCATTGATTGAAGGCATACCAACTGGGCAATTTATTAGGATTAAAAGAATTTGCTCTAATGATCAATTCTTTTCCGAACAGGCGGAGAGCCTTTCGTCAAGGTTTGAAGATAGAGGCTACTCGAAGCGTAGTATTAAAAGAGGGCTTCATAAAGCAGCTAAAATGACTCGCTCTACTCTAATGAAAACCAAAATCAAACCGAAAGTGGAACAGAAGGTGAGGTTCATATCTACATATACTGAACAATGGAGCCAGATGAGAAATGTATTGAGAAAATTTTGGCCTCTTTTACAAACTGACAAAGATCTGGTTAAATATCTACCAAAGTACCCATCTATCACTTACCGAAGATCAAGTAATTTAAAGGACCAATTGGTGCACAGTTACTATGCTGGTCCCAAGATAGAGAAGGCATTTGGATCGAAAGGACAAAAATGGGGCTGTTTCCCCTGCAATAATTGTATCTCTTGCCCAAATATAGTCCCGGCATCTACGTTTAACTCGAGTGATGGTAAAAAAACGTTCAAGATAACTCAACACATCACCTGTAATACAACAGGGGTGGTCTATTATGCACAGTGCCCATGTCCCAAAGTATATGTAGGACTGACATCGAGAGCTTTGAAAATTAGAGTGAGAGAGCATTATAGAGATATCACCAAAGCGGAAGAAGCTGATGAAACGACTGTACTAAAACCACTGGCAAGACATTTCAAAACCCATCACAACTGTAATGCCAAGCTCCTTAAAATTATTGGAATAGATAAGGTCTTTGTTGACCAAAGAGGAGGCAATTGGAGGAAAAACCTTGCACAAATGGAGGCCCGCTGGATTTCTAAAGTCAATTCAGTGCAACCACTGGGGTTGAATGAGGTGCTTAGCTATGCCCCCTTTCTTTAATGTATAGTTTATTTAGCGGTTTTTTATGTTTGATTTTAATTCTTCTTTTTTTAGTTTTTTTAGCTCCTGATAAGTCCACTATATTTGATGTGATGATCTGCGGTGTATGGCCTTATGTATTGGAGTACGTCATTCTATTGAGCTGGGACATCCTTCTATCAACAATTTTTATGTTATATATATATATATGTTATTGTGTTTTTATTTTTATACTATTTTATTATATAAATATTTTTGTGTTTGTAATTTTTTGTCTATTTTTCATATACACTATAATTATAGATATATATTTGTATGTTGTAATTATAGCACCTCTATTTTGCATATCTGGTAATATTTGTATATTTTTATCACATCTATTAATACAATTTTTTCATGACATTCATGGGAGGTATATATGCATTTTTTGCAAGACCTCTGGTGTCACTTTATATAAAGTTTTTTTTTTGTTTTTTTTTTGTTCTTATTTACTATATATGTAATTTTTTATTAGGTCTTTATACTAGATATAGGAGTCTTTCCATATTTGGAAGACCTCTGTATGTTAGATATTTAGCACATTATTATAATTTTTCACACATGAGAACACTTAGCGTACTCTATAGTATTATGGGTTGTTTATACATATTTTTCTTTTCTCCTTTAAGTTATTATGCGCTTGGATGTATATTCTCCTCTTTGGATTATTATATACATTTTTGTATGTTCTTATCATTACATGTATCTGTATTATAGAGATTGGCATAGGCTATATCTTGGTGTGATTTATTAGGTTAATCAGTGCACATTATGACAATACAGGTTCACTATAGATATATATTTCTATCTTAGTTCACTATGTATCCCTCCTGGGATATATTTTATTAGTATAATATCTGTACTTGCACTATAGACATTGCACTTCAGCACTTTTTCACTTATGTCCTCTATTAGCAGCATAGTCAGAAGCTCTCCTGTCTTTATATCCTAGCTCCCATTTCACCTATGCGGTGAGCGCTCGTTGATACACCCGGCGTCGGGTTGCTGTGGCGACGCGTCTCTTCTGTGGCTCGCTCCGCCCCCCTGCTCTGACGCGTCGGGCTGGGGAGTGGACGAGCTCCTTGTGACGCTGACCGGCAGTGACGTCTGAGCCGGCGTGTTGAAGGGAGCGCCATTCCAAACCGCTGCCACCACTGCATACATACCGCTATATAAACCCCCACATAGCCACTGACGGTATGATTATCCCCCTGGACGAAGCCTAACCGCGAAACGCGCGTCGGGGTCCTTCTACTGAGCCGCATGTCAGGTAATATACATCCTAACCTATCCCCATGCCTTGTATCTTAGCGCTGACAGGCACTTTATACTTACCATACTAGTGAGTGTAGAAACTCCACTTTGGATCGTTAGTATTGCTACAAATTTAGCTTTAGGTAGTTGTCTCTGCCATGTATTTTCTATCACTCCTGTTTTGTGTAGCATATTTGTGATTGGTAACTTAGGCATTTTTGTGCATATTCTTGTAGGCAGCATATTTGAGCCCATATATCTTCAAGCTTTATTTATTGTGATACATGCATGATTTATATCAACTATATATGGTAATTTACCTGTTAAAGCCTGTCTTTGTATGTTGGGCGTGTACAATTTTGTCACATCATTTTTTGCACATGTAAGATCTATCACTTACCTGTTTATGGTCTTGGGATCATTTGATTATTATAGGTTTCTTATGTTGTATTTACCCCATGTAGTCAGTAGATTCTGTCACTGTATCGCCATTGAGTACTATTGGACTTGTTTAGTTTTTAAATGGATTATTAATAAACTTTAATGTTTTTATTGGCTAGAAGCTTCCGTGTTCTCTCTGATTTGATACTTTGGACAGAAAAATAGCAAACAAGAGAAAAACAAGCAGGAACTTAGCTTCTGTTGGAGAAGACAGGTCACAAGAACGATCCAGGAGCGAACAGACCAATACTGGAACATTGACAGGTGGCATGGAGCAATGATCTAAGTGGAGTTCAATAGAGCAGCCAGCTAACGAATTAAACTCGTCACCTGTGGAAGGAAACTCAGAAGCCACAGCCCCACTCACAACCACCAGAGGAAGCCCATGGACAGAACCAGCCGAAGTACCATTCATGACAACAGGAGGGAGCTTGACAACAGAATTCACAACACTACCCCTCATAAAATATAATACAGCCCACCTCCCCATAGAATATAATGAACTCCCCAAAATATATAAAACAGCCCACCTCCCCATAGAATATAAGCTACCCCTCATAAAATATAATACAGCCCACCTCCCCATAGAATATAATGTACCCCTCATAGAATATAACACACCCTGTTGTGAATTCTGCTCTTGGGCTCCCTCCGGTGGTTGTTGATGGTAATGCAGTTATTCCTGAGCAGCAGTCTTGGACAGGTGTTTCTGCTAATTGCAATTCTGACTGGGGTATTTAGCTGTGCAGGACTCATTAGTCCTTGCCAGTAGTCAATGTTGTGACGGGGTGTACGGCAGAGCAAGAAGGGACAACAGGCCAAGGGATCATTCCACAGATTTATTATCAAGAACGCTGGAACAACACATGCAGGTAGATCTACAGAGTCCACAATTAGTCCAGTGGAACAGGTTCGGGGGCACCTCCCGATAATCCTTGTGCCAGGTAACAAAGCAATAGTCCACAATTAGTCCAAGGGATCCCAAAACAATCTCACGAACGACGAGATATGTCCTCAGCTCAAGTCTCGCCCCATTCGCTTCCGCAGTCCCAGATGGACATGGGGTCTTGCCTCAGCTAAGAATCCCCACTCCTTCTCCTTCAAGGATCAACTCACATCTGATCTCAAAATAAGAATGGATTGTCTGAGCTCCTGGGATCCGCCCATGAAGGGGGGTAGGGGTCACACCTTCTATTCAATGGTTGGGTCCACCAGAAGATTCTAGACTGGTGGGCTCCACGTAGTCTATCTAGTATGTACATTTGACTAGCCACCTGCTGTGAGGAAGAATGGCTATTCCTCCACTAGTGATGTTGACAAAGCTTAATTACCTTAGAGCTTAGGGCTGCAAGTATTGGGGGAAGGAGACATATTGTTACAGGTGAACTCCCAGCACAAGAAAATACATAAATTACAGCTAATAGAAACCAGAAAACAGTTACATACATCAAATGGCATATTATTCAAATACAGGACAGGGCAAAAGTACATATCATGACAATCCCTTCCCCTCCCAATTTGTGTACGTACCAGGGACCTCTACAGGTCGCTGGTTAAGTACACACAGGCAGAGCGTAACTTACATGTGGCTTCATGCAGCCACGAATTGGCATCGTAGCTCAAAACCAAAGTTCAGATCCACAGTGGCTGTGGGAATAGTCCTCCATTGTCCACCAGCCAGTTCAATGACAATCCCAGGTCCTCGATGGATTGCCTCAGGCCGAACCACTCGGGAATCAGCCAGTGTGAGGAAAGCCCCTGAGTCACAAAATCCAATAAGTCTCTGTCCATCCAGCACGACCTCCTGCAAGTGCTTACCTCGATGAGCAGAAGTCGTCATAGCTGCAGGTCGCACACCATAAACTCCTAGTGGTGCAACATGGGTGGGTGAGGCACAAGGCCTGTCCTCACGTAGTGGTGACAAGTCGTCCTCCATGGCACTTGGCTGTACATAATTAATAATACGACTGGGTACAGGATCAATCCTCATTTGAACAGCTGGGCAGGAGGCTTGCAGATGCCCCGGCTGTCCACATCGATAGCATCTGTGCTGGGTCTCACTCCATCCAAGGCGTCCTCTTGGGCGAGGGGTAAGGGAACCTGGAGGCCGGCCCCCACCTGAAGGTGCTGTAGGGTTTTGAGGACGACTCCTCCATGGGCTGGCTGGGCATGAGGCCTGCAGATGCCCCGGATGCCCACAACCATAACACCTGCGCTCTGCTACTTCCTCTCCTCGTCGTATTCCAGAAAATGCAGTAGAAGCAACTGGAGGCACATTTACACGGGTATCAGCATGAGGTGGTGGCTTAGATGAACGGGGAACAATTGGGACAGAAGAACAGGGGGCCACCGGTGTTGTGGAGCTGGTAGGCCTCTCTCCATCCTCCAACAGAATCCTCCACTGAGGCTTGATGGTGAGAGCCTCATCAGCTAGAGCTGCAGCTTCCTCCACAGTGGCTGGTCTCCTTTCACGCACCCATTCCCGGATCTCAGCAGGGCACTTGAAGTAAAACTGCTCTTTTAGGATAACCTGGAGGAAGGTCTCCCAGGTTAAGGCCTCCTCTGCCTCCAGCCAGCGATGACATATCTGTTTGAGTCTGTGGGCATACATCTTGAAAGACACTTCCTCATCACAGGCTAAAGTACGGAACTGAGTCCTGTAAGTGTCTAGGGTAACAGCATAATGTTCTAGAATAGTCCGTTTAATCTCTGCATACTCACAGTTCCCCTGAGGGTCCATAGCTCTATAGGCTGCGGCAGCTCCACCCTCTAAGAGCCCCACCAGATGTCGGACTCGGTCCCTTTCTGGGACTTCCATTAATCGACACTGATGCTCAAAGTCCTGGAAGAAGCCCTCAATGTCGCCTGCAGCCTCATTAGAGGGCTTGAAGTCTTTGCGGGACACTCTGGGGAGTTCCCTCATGGTGGGTGCTGGGGTTAGAGTCTGTCTGGAGCTTCTAGATGCTTCCAAAGCGATCTGCCTCTCCAGCAATGCCATCTCCTGAGCTCTGTCCTCGGCTCTGTGAATGGCCTCCCTCTCCTCGGCTCTGTGAATGGCCTCCCTCTCCCTCTCCTGAGCTCGGTGAATGGCCTCTTTCTTATAGTCTATAGTGGCTTCTTCTCCCAGCAATGCCAACTCCTCCTCGTACCACACAACCCACTGACTTTTTTGGGTATTTACCTCCGGCTGCAGTCTTTCCTCCATTTGCTGTGAGGATCCTTCCTCAGCGTCATCTTGCAGGTGAACACCTTCCAAAGCCTCAATAAGCTGCTCCTTGGAGAGTCCCTTAAAACGGACTCCTACTTCACGGGCCTTTGATTGTAGGCTCCCCAAAGTCCAGTTCTTGTACTCTGCGGTGTTGGTTCCCGATGTTGATGGGCCTTTGTCCTCCATTCCTTCTGCTCTAATCCCACTGCTGCCACCAGTTTGTGACGGGGTGTACGGCAGAGCAAGAAGGGACAACAGGCCAAGGGATGATTCCACAGATTTATTATCAAGAACGCTGGAACAACACATGCAGGTAGATCTACAGAGTCCACAATTAGTCCAGTGGAACAGGTTCGGGGGCACCTCCCGATAATCCTTGTGCCAGGTAACAAAGCAATAGTCCACAATTAGTCCAAGGGATCCCAAAACAATCTCACGAACGACGAGATATGTCCTCAGCTCAAGTCTCGCCCCATTCGCTTCCGCAGTCCCAGATGGACATGGGGTCTTGCCTCAGCTAAGAATCCCCACTCCTTCTCCTTCAAGGATCAACTCACATCTGATCTCAAAATAAGAATGGATTGTCTGAGCTCCTGGGATCCGCCCATGAAGGGGGGTAGGGGTCACACCTTCTATTCAATGGTTGGGTTCACCAGAAGATTCTAGACTGGTGGGCTCCACGTAGTCTATCTAGTATGTACATTTGACTAGCCACCTGCTGTGAGGAAGAATGGCTATTCCTCCACTAGTGATGTTGACAAAGCTTAATTACATTAGAGCTTAGGGCTGCAAGTATTGGGGGAAGGAGACATATTGTTACAGGTGAACTCCCAGCACAAGAAAATACATAAATTACAGCTAATAGAAACCAGAGAACAGTTACATACATCAAATGGCATATTATTAAAATACAGGACAGGGCAAAAGTACATATCATGACAATCGTTCCTTTGGAAGTGTTGGTCCCTGCCTGGCCTCTCCTGCTTGCTGCCAATTCAGCTAAGATAAGTGTTTGCTTCATTTTTTAGACACACTGCTGTGTGTTTATTTTCTGTGCTTTATTGTTTCTATTTTGTTCCTGCTAGACTGTGCCTGATGTTTTTCTCAGTCTAGTTGGACTCGCTGGAGTCGCAGATATACTCTCCACATCTTTAGTTAGGTGGTGGAGTTTTTGTATTTTTCTGCTGTGGATATTTTGTAGTGTTTTATGCTGACCGCATAGTATCCTGTACTATCCTTTCCTATCTAGATAGAAGTGTGTTATGTAGGCAATCCAGTAACACAGTGTGCAGCAATCAGAGCACATACAGTGATCTGACAATAACCCAAAAACAATAGAACGAGCTCTGAGACGTGGAATCTCTGTAGACCGCAATACCTGAACCTATCCTAACACAACTAAAGGCAGCTGTGGATTGCGCCTGTCACTACCTATGCAACTCGGCACAGCCTGAGGAGCTGACTAGCCTGAAGATAGAAATACAAGCCTGACTTGCCTCAGAGAAATACCCCAAAGGAAAAGGCAGCCCCCCACATATAATGACTGTTAGCAAGATGAAAAGACAAAACGTAGGGATGAAATAGATTCAGCAAAGTGAGGCCCGATATTCTAGATAGAGCGAGGATAGCAAAGAGAACTATGCAGTCTACAAAAAACCCTAAAGCAAAAACCACGCAAAGGGGGCAAAAAGACCCACCGTGCCGAACTAACGGCACGGCGGTACACCCTTTGCGTCTCAGAGCTTCCAGCAAAAACGAATAGACAAGCTGGACAGAAAAAACAGCAACAAAAGCAAAGAAGCACTTATCTAAGCAGAGCAGCAGGCCACAGGAAAGATCCAGGAGCTCAGATCCAACACTGGAACATTGACAAGGAGCAAGGAAGACAGAATCAGGCGGAGTTAAATAACAAGGCAGCCAACGAGCTCACCAGAACACCTGAGGGAGGAAGCCCAGAGGCTGCAGTACCACTTGTGACCACAGGAGTGAATTCAGCCACAGAATTCACAACAGAAGTGGCCTCCTTTGCTTATCCCTGTTTTCTGTCTGCATAATAATAATAATAATAATAATAATAATTTTTTATTTATATAGCGCCAACATATTCTGCAGCGCTTTACAAATTATAGAGGGGACTTGTACAGACAATAGACATTACAGCATAACAGAAATACAGTTCAAAACAGATACCAGGAGGAATAAGGGCCCTGCTCGCAAGCTTACGGACTATGAGGAAAAGGGGAGACACGAGAGGTGGATGGTAACAATTTCTTTAGTTATTCGGACCGGCCGTAGTGTAAGGCTCGGGTGTTCAAGTAAAGCTGCATGAACCAATTAACTGCCTAAGTATGTAGCAGTACAGACACAGAGGGCTATTAACTGCATAAAGTGAATGAGAACATGATGCGAGGAACCTGTTTTTTTTTTTTTTTTTTTTAATATAAATAGGCCCCACAGGGATCGTTAGGTTAATGCATTGAGGCGGGTAGGCCAGTCTGAACAAGTGAGTTTTTAGGGTACGCTTAAAACTGTGGGGATTGGGGATTAATCTCATTAACGTAGGTAGTGCATTCCAAAGAATCGGCACAGCACGTGTAAAGTCTTGGAGACGGGAGTGGGAGGTTCTGATTATTGAGGATGCTAACCTGAGGTCGTTTGCGGTGCGGAGGGCACGGGTAGGGTGGTAGACTGAGACCAGAGAGGAGATGTAGGGTGGTGCAGAGCCATGGAGTGCTTTGTGGATGAGGGTAGTAGTTTTGTACTGGATTCTGGAGTGGATGGGTAACCAGTGTAATGACTGGCACAAGGTAGAGGCATCGGTGTAACGGTTGGTGAGGAATATGATCCTGGCAGCAGCATTCAGGACAGATTGGAGTGGGGAAAGTTTGGTAAGAGGGAGGCCGATTAGTAGAGAGTTACAATAGTCCAGACGAGAATGAATAAGTGAAACAGTAAGAGTTTTTGCAGAGTCGAAAGTAAGAAAAGGGCGAATTCTAGAAATGTTTTTGAGATGCAGGTAAGAAGAGCGAGCCAGTGATCGAATGTGGGGGGTGAATGAAAGGTCAGAATCAAGGATGACCCCAAGGCAGCGGGCATGTTTCTTTGGAGTCTGCATGTGTCTTTTCCTCTCCTACTCACAGTCATTATTTGTGGGGGGCTACCTATCCTTTGGGGGTCTACTCTGAGGCAAGAGAGTTTTCCTTTTTCCATCTTTAGGGATATTTAGTCCTTAGGCTGTGTCGAGGTGTCTAGGTCTGGTTAGGCACACCCCACGGCTACTTCTAGTTGCGGTGATAGGATCAGGGTTTGCGGTCAGTATAGTTACCACTGCTCCAGCGAAGGTCATTTCATGCTGCTCCAAGGCCACCTGATCATAACAACACCCCACCTCCCCATAGAATATATTGTAGCCCCCCATAGAATATAATACAGCCCACCTCCCCATAGAATATAATCTAGCCCCCATACAATATAATACAGCCCACCTCCCCATAGAATATAATGTACCCCCATAGAATATAATACAGCCCACCTTCCTATAGAATATAATGTAGTCCCCCACAGAATATAATAGTCCACCTCCCCATAGAATATAATGTACCCCCATAGAATATAATACAGCCCACCTCTCCATAGAATATAATGTACCCCATAGAATATAATACAGCCCACCTCCCCATAGAATATAATGTACCCCCCATAGAATATAATACAGCCCACCTCCCTATAGAATATAATGTACCCCCAGTAGAATATAATACAGCCCACCTCCCCATAGAATATAATGTACCCCCACAGAATATAATACAGCCCACCTCCCTATAGAATATAATGTAGCCCCCCATAGACTATAATAAAGCCTCCCCCGAGAATGGCCCCTCAGTCCAGTACTCACTGATATATAAACAAAAAAAAACACACAATCCTCACCTCTCCTCGTGCCTCGCAGCTGCTCCAGGCTCAGCTCCGGTCTCAGATGCTGCACTGCCCGGGCCGGGCACACAGCGGGTGGGCGAAGAAGTGACGTCATCGCCCACATGCAGTGTCAGAGGGGAATGATGGGAGAGAGTGTGTCATCTGACGCTCTCTCCTCCATCGTCGCTGTGAGGTGGTCGGCACACGACTCCCCTCCATTAGGGCAATAGGGACCCACTAAGATGTCTGCTGTGAGGTGGCAGTGGGCTTCATATAGTTTTATCAGAATGTTAAGCTAAGAACCTCATGTTCAGTAATTTATATTTTTGCCTAGCGGCATTAGATCAATGTATGATTTTTGGAGGTGCTGTCCTTTCTCTTTTTCAGCCTACAGCCTAAAAGTTTGTTGATTGGTTGTGCTACAGCCTTTCAACAAGCTTTATTAAACATTTGAACCCGGACAGCAAACTGGACATCCTGTTAAAAGTCTGTGTTTGGGGTTCGGTACCTGACACTTGGTGTCCAAAGCTCATCCATACTTTTCACATTACAGGCTATTTTTAGACTGCTGTAAAAAAAAAAAAAGAAAAAAAAAGTGCAACACAATGGTTGAATACCTCTGTCGAAACTTTTTGGAGATTTATTGCTGCCATCAATTTCAAAATTAGTTAACTTTTTGATATGTTTTATATGTGAATAAAATATAGCCATCAATAGAAAATGAACTTATAAATATTATTGAATTATACCGTCTTTAGTATCGTCGTTACAGAGATCTTCCTTACTCTTTAAACACTCCACAAATAAAGACAACGGCAGCTTTAGTTCTCATTATAAAATGTTTTCTTTATGTAAAAAAAATGGTATAGAATAACATATATTTTCAGAATCCAGAGACCAAACTTACAAGCAGGTTAAACACATTCCAAGCATAGAGCAGTATAGACAAAAGAAAATGTTATTCCAAATAGGAACAGATAGAGAAGCTGGATCAATCACTCACACCTGAGACATGTTTCGAGGAACCACCCTCTTTTTCAAGATCAGTACAAATAATAATAATAATAATAATAATAATAATAATAATCTTTATTTATATGCACTGGTCTCTGCAAGTTGGGTATTTGTCTTACAATGTGCAATGACAGTGCGCTCTGTTGCCTCCTCGTTACTACTGATCTGAGACAGTGAGAGAGCGAACTGTCTTTGTGCACAGCGCCCAGTGACAGAGCAGGGACCAAAATCTCTGCTTCCTAATGACTCTTTATTTGAGTATCCCAGCACGCACTGTGATTCTCAAATAAAGTGTCAACAAAAAAGAAAAAAAAAAGTTAGACAGAGTTATAGAAGAACAGGGAATTTGTAATTAAAGTATATTAATAAATAGTTTAGATTATGGCATTAAATAGATAGGCATGTAGGATGAAAATTAATTTGTATTTCGGACCACCCCTTTAATCTTTCAGTTAGCAGAAGCTCCAGCCGAGTGCTTATTTATCTCCTGCTGCTCCTGTACTCCATTCTACTACCAGTGTTTGTTTTCAAGCTCAGTGAACCTAAGGCCAGGTTCACATTGCGTTAATAGCAGCCCGTTAAACACCTACGTTAATGGGCTGCTGTTAACGCAAGTCTCGTTAGAGCAGCACGCTAGCGCAGATAGAGTATCTGCTAGCTCTATCTGCGCTAGCAGTGACGGACCTGAAAACGCTGCAGCCCGCGTCTCAGGGCCCGTCACTCAATGACGGCACATGGCTAGCGCACGCCCATTGTGGGCATGTGCTAGCGATGCGTTCGACAATGCATTAAATAGCGGCGCTAGCGAACTACGTTATACCGCGTTATGCCGCGGTGTAACGTAGTCCGTCTAACGGACGCCAGGAACGCAATGTGAACCCAGCCTTAGCTGCAATTACAATAAAACATAAGCAGTAATGAGTGTTCTTCAGAACTGTCTTTTCACAATAATCTTTCAGTGAAAACAGGCTGAACGAGCAAAGCACAGTGCAAAGTATCATTGTTCTTGGCATTACATTATCATGTGTAATACACAGGACTTGCACTGCCAAGAACTATGGCAGCCTTTGCTCACTGACTCTTAGTCAGGGGTAATATAAACCTCTCCCTGCAAATCAACTTTCCAGATTACCAATTGTTCTTGGCACTGTTCACACAGCAGTCACTGATATCAAGAAAACAAGTTTCTAATTTGCCGATATATTTAATTTTTTTTCCTGTGAATCTCACGCTGTTCACACCTCAGTCATTGCAATCAAGGTAAGGCATCACAGTAAGCAAGTTTTTAGTTTGCCCAAATATTTTTTTTTGTCTTGGTAATCTCACTTTTGTAAGTAAGGGTACCGTCACACAGTGGCATTTTGATCGCTACGACGGCACGATCCGTGACGCTCCAGCATCGTAACAATATCGCTCCAGCGTTGTAGACTGCTGTCACACTTTGCAATGTACGACGCTGGAGCGATAATTTCATGACGTATGTGCGATGTAGAAGCTGTTGGTTACTATGCGCACATCGTATACAATATCGTGCACACCTTTGTTACACCATGCGATCATGCCGCTACAGCGGGACACTGGACGACGAAAGAAAGTTTCAAACGATCTGCTACGACGTACGATTCTCAGCAGGGTCCCTGATCGCAGGAGCGTGTCAGACACTGCGAGATCGTAACTATATCGCTGGAACGTCACGAATCGTGCCATCGTAGCGATCAAAATGCCACTGTGTGACGGTACCCTTAGAATCAGTTACCATTAAGTCACTGCTATCCTGCGGTTAACCATTTGCAACAAGTTCCTGTTTGCCTACATCTGTGCTATAAATCATAAATCTGCAAGCCAATTACCTGATTGTTTATTTATCTATTATTCCTTTGTGTAACCACTACTCTGCAAACAAGACCCTGCTGCTATAACAACTCTGCTATCATGCTATTAACCATTTGTCTGTCGCTTATTCCAAATTGCTTGGCTCAGCATTATCTGCTTATCTGTCTGCTGTGCAGCACATACATGGCTGTACTGGTCTTTGCTGATTTACAAGGCATCTAGGACTTGATTCAGTTCTCAAGTACCTTTTGAACGGGGTATATATAACATCCCTTCTATAAATAATACCATTTAAAAAAATGCACCAGTTAGTACTGAAAAGTGTTTAGTAGGTTTATTAACAAGTCAGGTGTAACAACTCTGCTGGCAACACTACATGGCCTTCCATCCCTCACACACCATCTTACTCACTGCTCCATGTCATGTTGTGCTGTGTCTGTTGCCAGCTCCATATTCTGTGCCTCTGCTCTCTGCATGCTTCCTGGCTGTGTGCATAGAGGGGGGGGGGGGGGGAGGCGGCACCAGAACTCTTTGGTTCTTATGGAATCAGGGCGCACCTGTCTAATCTGTTCCTGACCAATTACCAAGAGGCCTCCAGTATTTAGGGCAGTTCCACCCTGTGGACTGGGCCTGTGCAATGTGTTAACTCAGTTAGTGTTTTACTTCTGAGTTGCCAGGCCCTGCTGTGTGTTCCTCCTTCTCTGGAGGTTCTACTCCTAGCTTTGCCTTGATCTTGCCTGTCTGCCCTCCAGGAGGCTGTATATCCTGGTCTCAGTGTTTCTGTTCTAGCCTTGCCTTGATCTTGTTGTCCGCCCTCCAGGAGGCAGAATATCCTGGTCCCTGTGTCTTTGTTCTTGTACCTTGTGTGAACTTTGTCCTACCTCTGTCTCCTTGTCTGTGGCTTATTTTCCTGCTGTGTTTCCTTGTGTCCTCTGTTTGCTTATGCTCCGCACTCTTGTGGCTTTGCCTGTGCTCCGCTCTCTTGCAGCTTTACCTCTGCTCCGCATTCCTGCGGTTCTGCTCCGTTCTACTCTGCTCCTGCAGAAATCTCTTGTTGCAGCTCCTCTCTGCATTCCTTGTGCTTCCGCTCTGTTGTGCTTTTGTTGCTGCGCTATCTCTTGCTGGTCTACCGCTCCTATCCACAGCCCTGCGGATCTCTTCCTGTGTGAACTGGTCCCAACCTGTTCCTTCACTCTCCTTTCCTTCCTGCTTGTTTCCGTACCTGCATCTCCTGTGTGAACAGGTTCCAACTTGTTCCTTCATACTTCATATCCATACCTGCACCTCCTGTGTGAACAGGTCCCTATCTGTTCCTTCATACACCACACCAACCTGCCCTGTGTCTCTGCCGTGCCTGCCCTGTGTCTCTGCCGTGCCTGCCTGCCCTGTGTCTCAGCTGTGCCTGCCAGCCCTGTGTCTCAGCCGTGCCTGACAGCCCTGTGTCTCAGCCGTGCCTGCCAGTCCTGTGTCTCTGCCGTGCCTGCCAGCCCTGTGTCTCTGCTGTTTCTGCCAGCCCTGTGTCTCTGCCGTTCCTGCCAGCCCTGTGTCTCTGCCGTTCCTGCCAGCCCTGTGTCTCTGCCGTTCCTGCCAGCCCTGTGTCTCTGCCGTTCCTGCCAGCCCTGTGTCTCTGCCGTTCCTGCCAGCCCTGTCTCTGCCGTTCCTGCCAGCCCTGTGTCTCTGCCGTTCCTGCCAGCCCTGTGTCTCTGCCGTTCCTGCCAGCCCTGTGTCTCTGCCGTTCCTGCCAGCCCTGTGTCTCTGCCGTTCCTGCAGCCCTGTGTCTCTGCCGTTCCTGCCAGCTCTGTCTCTGCCGTTTCTGCCAGCCCTGTGTCTCTGCCGTTCCTGCCAGCCTTGTATCTCTGCCATGCCAGTCTACTCGTCTGAGTTTCAGCCGTGATCATCTGCCAGTCCTGCCTGATGCACGCACCTGTCCTAGTGTTCCTGTTCTCCAACTGGGATCAGCAGCCACAGCCAGATACCACCCTGGAGTAGCACCTGGCAGCTGCCTGACATAGTGCCAGCGCACTATGTCCCGGAACACAGTGAAATACTTCCGGGACATAGTGCGCCGACGCATGCGCACTAATGCTTTTCAGCTTTGGCCGCAGTTGGGCAAAGCATACTGCGTGTGTGCAAGGCAAGATTGCCTTGCGCAGGCGTGCCCTACGGAGGACAGAGAATGAACTTCAATCCAATATTGTGGCCAGCATGCAGACAGCGCTTAACGAAAGCGTGAATCAAACACCTGAAAATCCCGCCCATATGACCAAAAACTGGTCCCGCCAAATTCAGGTGACAGGTTCCCTTTAATTATTTGTACTAAATGTCCAACTGGGGGTCTGTATGTGGGGGAGACAGGGCAAAAGCTTAGAACAAGAATGAATTCTCACCGCCATACAATAAGAGAAAAAATAATGGATCTACCTGTGGCAATACATTTTTGTCTCCCAAATCATAACATTATGGACATGAATTTACTTGTGTTAAAAGGAAGCTTCAAATCTAAGAGACACAGAAGAGTTTGGGAATATAAACTGATGACGACCTTTGACAGTCTTACTGCAGGAATGAATGTGTCGCATGGATTTATGTCTTTTTACATCAACTAAGGAACTTGCTCCTCAGTCATCACAACAGAACCAGACCCCAATCAGAGGACAATAAAACATTCCTTATCTAAGAACTGGTCCAATATTTATGGACATAACTGTTTATGACTCATGGTAATTCTGCTTCATGTCACCTGTCTTATCCATGGTTTTATGTTTTTGTTTTTTTGTGTTTTTTTTCTGTGCTATGTTGTGCATAAATATGTGATTCTTCAGAATTTCTTTTAGGGCTCCTTTCCACTTGCGAGATAAACGTCCGAATCTCGCAGGTTAAAACCAAGCTCTGGCACCGGCACTCCAGAGCGGAGCGTGCAGCCGCATAGCAATACATAGAGCCGCACGCTCTGCTCCCAAGTGCAGGTGCCAGAGCTTGTTTTTAACATGCGAGACTCGGCCGTATCTCACTGTAGTGTGACTCCGGCCTAAGTTTTTGCCTGATGAAGAGACCTGTGTAGTCTCGAAAGTTTGCAATTTGTTACCATCTTTTCAGTTAGCCATTAAAAGGTATCAACCACTGAGGACTCTCAATTCTAAATATTTTTAAATCATATTGACAACTGTGAGGCAGTGACCCCTGTTTCAGCTAGGGGGCGCTGTATGTGCTCTCCAGAATATGCATGGAAGCGTAGTGAGGCCATGAGGGCGTACTACAGACACAGGTGTGGCTGTAATTAGAATAGTGAAGCAGTGACTGATTAAAAAGCCCTGTAGTAGTGGGGGAGATGGGTCAGTGTTTTCTTGGAAGCAGACAGGGCAGTTGTTTTCAGAGCTCTCTCTGTGTGGAGCAACACAGAGGCTAAAGGAACCAGAGAGACTGACACCCTGCATCTTGGGCTGTTACCCGACTGCACTCCAGAGGATAGAGTGCAGTGCACTGAGTACAGAGACTTGCTACTGGCGTTCGGTCACTCAGGGAAACTGGACAGTGGAAAGTTCGGCCTTTGTATTGACTGCATCATATAGCCATGCATGATTAATGGACTGTATGAAGAAGCTGTATACTATATTGACTGTGTGAAGTAACACAATAAAAGAAAGTTTTTTGAACTTGCTTGGGTCACTGCCTTTTCACTGTGTATGGTCCTACCGCTGCATCACACAACTCAAAACATCCAAGTGACCCTGATCAAAAGCTCACATACCCCATTTCTTAATACAGTGTATTATACCTTCTAACATCAATGACAGCTAGAAGTCTTTTGTGGTAGTTGTGGATGAGGTTCTTTATTTTCTCAGATGGTAAAGCTGCTCACTCTTCTTGGCAAAAAGCCTCCAGTTCCTGTAAATTCCTGGGCTGTCTAGCATGAACTGCGAGCTTGAGATCTCCCCAGAGTGGCTCAATGATATTGAGGTCAGGATACTGGGATGGCCACTCCAGAACCTTCACTTTGTTCTGCTGTAGCCAATGACAGGTCAACTTGGCCTTGTGTTTTGGATCATTGTCATGTTGGAATGTCCAAGTACGTCCCATGTCCCTGTACATGTGTACATCTGTCCTCCTCACATTCAGTGACTATATAAAGCTGTGTACACCTCTCCTCCTCACACTCAGTGACTATATACAAGAGTGCATTTCAAAAACCTGACCGTCACATCCAAACATAGACTAAGTGTGAACAGGTGCTGAACCTAAAGTTGCCAACTCGTATATAGTTAAGTAAATAAGGCAGCACACTGCAGCGCTAAAACATGCAAACATGAAATACGAAAATTGAACTGCATTACTGCACTAGAAAAATGAGAGCGTTTAGCGCATAAAAATGGCCAATTTTATGTGTACCTGGTAGCCACATTAGGGCATCTCTCTTATACCAGGTCCTAAACTTGCCTTTCCTCGCTGAGAATAAACGTCTCCATCTGAATGGGTACATGTAAAACCTCTTCTTAGACTAAAATTCTCTCTCTCTGTGGAGGGGTATTGGACCTGCTGTAATTAAAACACTAAGTGTGAACAGGTGCTGAACCTAAAGTTGCCAACTCGTATTATTTACTTAACTATATACGAGTTGGCAACTTTAGGTTCAGCACCTGTTCACACTTAGTCTATGTTTGGATGTGACGGTCAGGTTTTTGAAATGTATTCTTTAGCCTTCTGATTGAGCACTCCCGCCTCCTAGCCACATGTGTTTTAATTACAGTAGGTCCAATACCCCTCCACAGAGAGAGACAATTTTAGTCTAAGAAGAGGTTTTACATGTACCCATTCAGATGGAGACGTTTATTCTCAGCGAGGAAAGGCAAGTTTAGGACCTGGTATAAGAGAGATGCCCTAATGTGGCTACCAGGTACACATAAAATTGGCCATTATTATGCGCTAAACGCTCTCATTTTTCATATTTCTAGTGCAGTAATGCAGTTCAATTTTCGTATTTCATGTTTGCATGTTTTAGCGCTGCTGTGTGCTGCCTTATTTACTTAACTATATACAAGAGTGTACACCTCTCCTCCTCACACTCATACAGCCGTGTACAGCTCTCCTCCTCACACTCAGTGACTATATACAGCCGTGTACAGCTCTCCCCACATTCAAGGACTATATACAGCCGTGTACAGCTCTCCTCCTCACACTCAGTGACTATATACAGCCGTGTACAGCTCTCCCCACATTCAAGGACTATATACAGCCGTGTACACCTCTCCTCCTCACACTCAGTGACTATATACAGCCATGTACAGCTCTCACACTCAGTGACTATATACAGCTGTACAGCTGTCCTCACACTCAGTGACTATATACAGCTGTGTACACCTCTCTTCCTCACATTCAGTGACTATACAGTATACATCCGTGTACACCTCTCCTCCTCACGCTCAGTGACTATATACATCCGTGTACACCTCTCCTCCTCGAACTGTGACTACATACAGCTGTGTACACCTCTCCTCCTCACTCAGTGACTATATACAGCCGTGTACAGCTCTCCTCCTCGCTCTCAGTGACTATATACAGCCGTGTACACCTCTCCTTGCACTCAGTGACTATATACAGCCATGTACAGCTCTCCTCCTCGCACTCAGTGAATATATACAGCCGTGTACACCTCTCCTCCTCGCACTCAGTGGCTATATACAGCCGTGTACACCTCTCCTCGCACTGTGACTATATACAGCCGTGTACACCTCTCCTCCTCACACTCAGTGACTATATACAGCTGTGTACACCTCTCTTCCTCACACTCAGTAACTATATACAGCCGTGTACACCTCTCCTCCTCGCACTCAGTGACTATATACAGCTGTGTACACCTCTCCTCCTCGCACTTAGTGACTATATACAGCCGTGTACACCTCTCCTCCTCACACTCAGTGACTATATACAGCTGTGTACACCTCTCCTCCTCGCACTTAGTGACTATATACAGCCATGTACACCTCTCCTCCTCGCACTCAGTGACTATATACAGCCGTGTACACCTCTCCTCCTCGCACTTAGTGACTATATACAGCCGTGTACACCTCTCCTCCTCGCACTCAGTGACTATATACAGCCGTGTACACCTCTCCTCCTCGCACTCAGTGACTATATACAGCTGTGTACACCTCTCCTCCTCGCACTTAGTGACTATATACAGCCGTGTACACCTCTCCTCCTCACACTCCGTGACTATATACAGCTGTGTACACCTCTCCTTCTCGCACTTAGTGACTATATACAGCAGTGTACACCTCTCCTCCTCACACTCAGTGACTATATACAGCCGTGTACACCTCTCCTTGCACTCAGTGACTATATACAGCCATGTACAGCTCTCCTCCTCGCTCTCAGTGACTATATACAGCCGTGTACACCTCTCCTTGCACTCAGTGACTATATACAGCTGTGTACACCTCTCCTCCTCGCACTCAGTGACTATATACAGCCGTGTACACCTCTCCTCCTCGCACTCAGTGGCTATATACAGCCGTGTACACCTCTCCTCGCACTGTGACTATATACAGCCGTGTACACCTCTCCTCCTCACACTCAGTGACTATATACAGCTGTGTACACCTCTCTTCCTCACACTCAGTAACTATATACAGCCGTGTACACCTCTCCTCCTCGCACTCAGTGACTATATACAGCTGTGTACACCTCTCCTCCTCGCACTTAGTGACTATATACAGCCGTGTACACCTCTCCTCCTCACACTCAGTGACTATATACAGCTGTGTACACCTCTCCTCCTCGCACTTAGTGACTATATACAGCCGTGTACACCTCTCCTCCTCGCACTCAGTGACTATATACAGCCGTGTACACCTCTCCTCCTCGCACTTAGTGACTATATACAGCCGTGTACACCTCTCCTCCTCGCACTCAGTGACTATATACAGCCGTGTACACCTCTCCTCCTCGCACTCAGTGACTATATACAGCTGTGTACACCTCTTCTCCTCGCACTTAGTGACTATATACAGCCGTGTACACCTCTCCTCCTCACACTCCGTGACTATATACAGCTGTGTACACCTCTCCTCCTCGCACTTAGTGACTATATACAGCCGTGTACACCTCTCCTCCTCACACTCAGTGACTATATACAGCCGTGTACACCTCTCCTCCTCACACTCAGTGACTATATACAGCCGTGTACACCTCTCCTCGCACTCAGTGACTATATACAGCCGTGTACACCTCTCCTCGCACTCAGTGACTATGTACAGCCGTGTACACCTCTCCTCGCACTCATTGACTATATACAGCCGTGTACACCTCTCCTCCTCGCACTCAGTGACTATATACAGCCGTGTACACCTCTCCTCCTCGCACTCAGTGACTATATACAGCCGTGTACACCTCTCCTCGCACTCAGTGACTATATACAGCCGTGTACACCTCTCCTCCTCGCACTCAGTGACTATATACAGCCGTGTACACCTCTCCTTGCACTCAGTGACTATATACAGCCGTGTACACCTCTCCTCGCACTCAGTGACCATATACAGCCGTGTACACCTCTCCTCCTCACACTCAGTGACTATATACAGCCGTGTACACCTCTCCTCCTCGCACTCAGTGACTATATACAGCCGTGTACACCTCTCCTCCTCGCACTCAGTGACTATATACAGCCGTGTACACCTCTCCTCCTCGCACTCAGTGACTATTGTAGCATGGCTAAAGGGTTTGTAGTCGATGGGAGGTATGTGCCACATAAGTGCCTGGTTGCTGTAATGTAGCCCGGAGTATTCCTTTCTTGCACATAATCTTGTATATGTGTTTCAGGACCTGTGGTAATGTCAGACCACATGGCTAATCATGTGATGGGTTACTGGGTGGGGTTAGCTCTTTATAAGACTGGCTAATCCTTTACACAGCAGATATGTGTGGAGGTGAAACCCTCCTGAGTGTGTTACGGCTTCAGGACTGAGCCGGATGAACTGGACACTTGTTTTTCTTTACCTGAACCAAAGGCTATTTGTTTTCTGTTGTTTGCCACATGGTTTATGAAGCAATAAACCCAGTGAACTTTAAAGGAACACGTCTCCTGAGTGTCAGCCGTCGCAGCTGAGTGAGTGAAATCCTTACAATTGGTGGAGACGTGCGAGCAGCTTTCCCAGCGGAGACGTGAGTTTATTTTGAATGTCCTGGGTCAAGGCTGTTGCAAGCCAGCAAGCATTGCCGGAGAAAATGGAGGACCTGCTGAAACAATTGGTCCAGATGCAGTCTTAGCAGGAGAAAAGGCAGCAAGAGACCAACAGGCTGTTGATGCAGCAGATACAACAGAGCCAGCAGGAGCAACGGCAGCAGATGCAACAAAGCCAGCAGGAGCAACGGCAGCAGTTACAACAGAGCCAGCAGCAGATGCAGCAGAGCCAGCAGGAGCAACGGCAGCAGATGCAGCAGAGCCAGCAGGAGCATCAGCAGCAGATGCAGCTTCTGGCAACCGCCATCCAGGGCAAGGCGAGCGCCCCAACCCCAGGTTTGGCTGATGACACCCACGTCCGGAAAACGGTAAGACGCGCGTTGCAGAAAATGACTCCCGGGGATGATGTTGAGGCCTTCCTGATGGTGTTTGAGAGGGTCGCTGAGAGGGAAAAACTTCCGCCAGAGCAGTGGGCAGAGGTACTTGCTCCATACCTGACGGGAGAACCCCAGAAGGCGTACTATGATTTGACCTTGCAGGATGCCAAAGAGTATCACAAATTGAAAGCCGAGATTCTCGCACGTTTGGGGGTGACACTGACTGTCAGGGCACAGCGAGTTCACTCCTGGGGCTATCACCGGGACAAACCACCTCGTTCCCAAATGTTTGATCTGTTGCACCTGGTCCAGAAATGGCTGCAGCCAGAATCCTCTGCGCCTGCACAGATGGTAGAACGGGTGATGATGGATCGGTTTGTCCATTCCCTCCCGAGGCCTATACAGTCTTGGGTTGCCCAGGGTGATCCCCAGAATGCCGACGAGCTGATCGGACTGGTTGAGAGGTACCAAGGGTTGGAAGGCTCCTTCGGGAGGCAGCCCATGCCGTACTGGGGATCCCAGAAGGCAGCTGAGTCCCAAAAAGGGGTGGTGCGTCCAAGGTCACAAAGGGCGGGGGAGGTGGTGCCCAAGGTCCCCACGGGTGATATTATTTGTTGGAGGTGCCACAAGCCAGGACATATAGCTGCCCGTTGTTCCCAAACCACTGAGCAGATGGACTGCAGCATGGGACGCCGTTGTTCATACTATGCGTATCCAGCTTGCAGTGTGAACTCTCCGCCCAACGAGGGACCTCAAGCATGTCCCGTGAAGGTGAACGGTCAAGCAGTAACGGCACTGTTAGACTCGGGGAGCCTAGTGACCCTGGTGAGGGCCACTTTTCCTCTCCACCTGCTCCCGGGAAAGAAGGTCGGAGTGCGGTGCATACATGGTGATGCAAAGGACTACCCTGTGGCCAGTGTGAACATTGAAACGACATGTGGCACGGAGTCCCACATAGTCGGCGTCGTTCAGGACTTGTTGCACCCTATAATTATTGGCCGGGATTTCTGTTTGTTTTGGGATTTGTGGGGGAAAGGTTCTGAGCTCCCTAGCAAGAGTAGGGAACCAGTGAACCCGGGAAGGGTGGTGCCACACCCCGAGTCAGACAGGTTTCCTTTTTGTGTCCTGGCTGGAGATGAGGAGGAAGTGTCCCCTGCATCTGACATTCTAGAGTTAGAGGTATCCGGTGAAAATTTTGGGACTGCCCAACATAGGGACCCCACTCTGAGGGAAGCCTTTAATAATGTCACAGTTATTGACGGGGTGGTACAGGAGCCGGGGGCAGACACAAGATTTCCCCATTTTCTAATGAGCAGGGAGTTGTTGTACCGGGTCACGAAAATAAGGGAGGAGTTGGTAGAGCAGTTGGTAGTGCCGGGTCCATATAGACGGAAGGTGTTGGACATGGCCCATTCACACATCTTGGGTGGACACCTAGGGGTGGAAAAAACGCAGGAACGGGTTGTGCAGAGGTTCTATTGGCCTGGGTGCCACCGGGAAATAGTGAACTATTGCAGGTCCTGCCCTACATGTCAGCTAACTGCTCCCACTCCTCATTTCCGGAACCCCCTTGTGCCACTGCCCATTATTGAGGTGCCATTCGAGAGAATTGCCATGGACTTGGTCGGTCCCTTAGTTAAATCAGCCCGGGGCCATCAGTATATATTAGTCATCCTGGACTACGCCACACGCTATCCTGAGGCAATTACCTTGAGAAATTCTTCTTCAAAGAGTATAGCTCGCGAGTTGGTCCATGTCTTTTCCCGGACAGGTCTGCCGAAGGAGATCCTGACTGACCAGGGGACACCTTTCATGAGCAAGGTGATGAGGGAACTATGCAAAGCCCTGAAAATCTCCCAGTTGAGGACCTCGGTGTACCATCCCCAGTCAGATGGCCTTGTTGAGAGATTTAACAAGACACTGAAGAGCATGCTGAGAAAAGCTATAGAGAAAGACGGTAGAGACTGGGATTGTCTCTTACCCTATTTGATGTTTTCCATTCGTGAAGTTCCACAGGCCTCCACAGGTTTCTCACCGTTTGAGCTTCTGTATGGCCGACATCCACGAGGACTCCTGGATATAGCCAAGGAAACCTGGGAAGCCGAAGTCACGCCCCACAGAAGCGTCATTGAGCATGTGGCCCTGATGCAGCAGAGGATTGCAAAGGTGATGCCTATCGTGAAAGAACACCTTCTCCAAGCACAAGAAGCTCAGGCCAGGGTCTACAACCGGTCTGCAAGAGTGAGGCAATTCAATCCGGGAGACCGAGTTCTTGTGTTAGTTCCGACAGTGGAAAGCAAGTTCTTGGCCAAATGGCAAGGGCCATATGAGGTTGTCGAGAAACTTGGTGAAGTAAACTATAAAATTCACCAACCAGGAAGACGGAAACCATTCCAAGTATACCATGTCAACCTTATCAAGCCGTGGCAAGATAGAGAGCCGACAGTAACTCCATCGTTGTTAAGCAACCCAGAAGATGAGGTTGGAGCGGTTACTATAGCGGAGACGCTATCGGAGTCCCAGAAACAGCAATGCCGGGAGTTACTCCAGAAAAACAGGGACCTGTTTTCCGAGTTGCCTGGGTACACGAAGGTCATAGAGCATGAGGTCCTGACAGAGCCCCATGTGCGCGTAAACGTGAAGCCCTATAGAATTCCTGAGGCCCGTCGAGAAATAGTCTCCAAGGAAGTGGAGCGTATGTTGAAGCTTGGAGTCATTGAGGAATCCAAGAGCGGTTGGTCGAGCCCAATTGTCCTGGTCCCAAAACCTGATGGGGAGTGGAGATTTTGCAACGACTATAGGAAGTTGAATGAGGTCTCCAAGTTCGACGCATATCCCATGCCCCGAGTTGATGAGCTCATCGAAAGGCTTGGGCCCGCCAGGTACATAACCACCTTGGATTTGACGAAGGGGTATTGGCAGATCCCCATGGCACCGGAAGCCAAGGAGAAGACGGCGTTTTCTACACCAGATGGATGCTTCCAGTATGTCCGGATGCCATTTGGCCTACAGGGAGCTCCGGCCACCTTCCAAAGGGCTATGGATAGAGTCCTTGCACCCCACAAGGCATACGCTGCTGCGTACCTAGATGATATCGTCATCTTTAGCCCGGACTGGGAGAGTCATCTGGAGAAAGTCCAAGCGGTGTTTGATGATATAAGAGAGGCCGGATTTACAATAAACCCGAAGAAGTGTGCATTGGGTAAAGAAGAAGCTAAGTACCTTGGATACATAGTGGGTCATGGAGAAATAAAACCCCAAATCAGTAAAGTGGAGGCAATTCAAACATGGCCAAAACCAGTTTCCAAGAAGCAAGTTAAAGCCTTCCTGGGAATTGTGGGATATTACAGGAGGTTCATCCCAAACTTCGCCACAATGGCGGCGCCTCTGACTGACCTGCTAAAAGGGACAAAATCAGTAATGGTTAAGTGGTCCGAAGAAACAGATTCAGCCTTCCAAGAAATGAAAGAGGCTTTATGTAAGCAACCCGTTCTGATGGCCCCAAACTTCAAGAAAGAGTTTATTCTTCAGACAGATGCCTCAGATGTTGGGGTGGGAGCAGTCCTTTCCCAAGAACTACATGGGGAGGAGCATCCTGTTCTCTATCTGAGTAGGAAGCTGTCCTCGTCTGAAAAGAACTACTCAGTCGTTGAAAAGGAGTGCTTGGCCATAAAATGGGCAGTGGACACATTGCGGTACTATCTGCTGGGACGTAAATTTAGACTGGTATCTGACCATGCCCCGCTTAGGTGGATGAGAGAAACGAAAGGAAGAAATGCTAGAGTCACCCGTTGGTTCTTAGCCCTGCAGGACTTCAGTTTCCATGTGGAACATAGGGCCGGAAAGCTGCACGGTAATGCGGGTGCCCTATCGAGAATCCCTTGTTTAGTGGGGGAAAGTGCCAAGCCCCACGGCTTTAGGCAGAGGGGGGAGGTATGTAGCATGGCTAAAGGGTTTGTAGTCGATGGGAGGTATGTGCCACATAAGTGCCTGGTTGCTGTAATGTAGCCCGGAGTATTCCTTTCTTGCACATAATCTTGTATATGTGTTTCAGGACCTGTGGTAATGTCAGACCACATGGCTAATCATGTGATGGGTTACTGGGTGGGGTTAGCTCTTTATAAGACTGGCTAATCCTTTACACAGCAGAGATGTGTGGAGGTGAAACCCTCCTGAGTGTGTTACGGCTTCAGGACTGAGCCGGATGAACTGGACACTTGTTTTTCTTTACCTGAACCAAAGGCTATTTGTTTTCTGTTGTTTGCCACATGGTTTATGAAGCAATAAACCCAGTGAACTTTAAAGGAACACGTCTCCTGAGTGTCAGCCGTCGCAGCTGAGTGAGTGAAATCCTTACACTATATACAGCCGTGTACAGCTCTCCTTCTCGCACTCAGTGACTATATACAGCTGTGTACACCTCTCCTCCTCGCACTCAGTGACTATATACAGCCGTGTACACCTCTCCTCGCACTCAGTGACTATATACAGCCGTGTACACCTCTCCTCGCACTCAGTGACCATATACAGCCGTGTACACCTCTCCTCCTCGCACTCAGTGACTATATACAGCCGTGTACACCTCTCCTCCTCGCACTCAGTGACTATATACAGCCGTGTACACCTCTCCTCCTCACACTCAGTGACTATATACAGCCGTGTACACCTCTCCTTCTCACACTCAGTGACTATATACAGCCGTGTACACCTCTCCTCCTCGCCCTCACTGACTATATACAGCCGTGTACACCTCTCCTCCTCACACTCAGTGACTATATACAGCCGTGTACACCTCTCCTCCTCACACTCAGTGACTATATACAGCCGTGTACACCTCTCCTCCTCACACTCAGTGACTATATACAGCCGTGTACACCTCTCCTCCTCACACTCAGTGACTATATACAGCCGTGTACACCTCTCCTCCTCACACTCAGTGACTATATACAGCCGTGTACACCTCTCCTCCTCACACTCAGTGACTATATACAGCCGTGTACACCTCTCCTCCTCACACTCAGTGACTATATACAGCCGTGTACACCTCTCCTCCTCACACTCAGTGACTATATACAGCCGTGTACACCTCTCCTCCTCACACTCAGTGACTATATACAGCCCTGCACACCTCTCCTCCTCACACTCAGTGACTATATACAGCCGTGTACACCTCTCCTCCTCACACTCAGTGACTATATACAGCCGTGTACACCTCTCCTCCTCACACTCAGTGACTATATACAGCCGTGTACACCTCTCCTCCTCACACTCAGTGACTATATACAGCCGTGTACGCCTCTCCTCCTCACACTCAGTGACTATATACAGCCGTGTACGCCTCTCCTCCTCACACTCAGTGACTATATACAGCCGTGTACACCTCTCCTCCTCACACTCAGTGACTATATACAGCCGTGTACACCTCTCCTCCTCACACTCAGTGACTATATACACTTCTGGTAGGCATAATGTAATTGTTGTTACGTTGTAGGCATGTCCTGGTTTTCTCCAGAGTGCAGTGCGCCATTTATTATGGTGGAAGAGATGATATCTAATGTTTTGTGGAAGGTTGCTTGTGGTGGGATTTGGGGGGTGCATACGATGCTGGGGGGGGATGCCTGCAGTGAAATTTTGGCTGGGGGTTGTGTATGATGCCTTGAATGTGTCTGGTGGTATTTGGGGTCTATAATGCTGGGGATATCTATGGGAAGGTTTCTGCATCAATATACACCTCCTCCCAGTACATTGTAATGTCCCCACTAGTGTACAGTCTGGATGTACTAGTGTACAGGACGTACCAGTCGGACCCTCGCTGCTCACACCCAGTGACTATACTGCCTGAGCCCCTCAGTTCCGCACTACATCGCTGGGTACTGAGCACTGTGCAGTCACGTGTTGCCTGACGTCACCGAGATGATATTGTGGTTCGCTGTGCTGCACATGACAGGCGGAAGGGTTTCCGGGCGGACTTTGTGCTCCTAGATTCTCCTTCCCCCGTAGCTCATGTGCCGGTGACACAAGAACCTGGGTCGTGGAGGACACGGAGAGTGACAGAGTGAGGAGCGGAGGCGGGTGGGACAGATGCTATACCGGCAGACTGGCTCGTCGGTGCCCGGCGCTGCCACTGTACGGCCCCCCTGATCACACAGGCACAGCGTGTAATAGACTGCCTGTATAGAATGTGTACGGTGACCCTGATCATACAGGCACAGCGTGTAATAGACTGCCTGTATAGAATGTGTACGGTGACCCTGATCACACAGGCAGTGGCACAGCGTGTAATAGACTGCCTGTATAGAATGTGTGTACGGTGACCCTGATCACACAGGCACAGCGTGTAATAGACTGCCTGTATAGAATGTGTACGGTGACCCTGATCACACAGGCAGTGGCACAGCGTGTAATAGACTGCCTGTATAGAATGTGTGTACGGTGACCCTGATCATACAGGCACAGCGTGTAATAGACTGCCTGTATAGAATGTGTACGGTGACCCTGATCACACAGGCAGTGGCACAGCGTGTAATAGACTGCCTGTATAGAATGTGTGTACGGTGACCCTGATCATACAGGCACAGCGTGTAATAGACTGCCTGTATAGAATGTGTGTACGGTGACCCTGATCATACAGGCACAGCGTGTAATAGACTGCCTGTATAGAATGTGTACGGTGACCCTGATCACACAGGCACAGCGTGTAATAGACTGCCTGTATAGAATGTGTGTACGGTGACCCTGAGGGACATGTGAGACCTGAGACTGGGGTCAGTCTCCGATGTAACGTCAGGTGGCCGCAGCACATGGCTCCAGCTCTGGGGTCGCACTCGGATGTAGCTATGTGGCCACTAGTAGTGACTGTACTGGTTTCCCACTGGTGTCTGTGCCCGTGTTGCCGCTTCCATCTCCCTGCATTTTACCTGTGGATTCACCGCGGGTTTCACCTGCCTTTTTACACCTGCGGATTCCTATAGAGGAGCAGGTGTAAAACGCTGCGGAATCCGCACAAAGAAATGACATGCTGTGGAAAACAAACAGCTGCGCTTCTGCGCAGAATTTTCCACAGCATGTGCACTGTGGATTTGGTTTTCATAGGTTTACATGATACTGTACAACACATGGAAAACTGCTGCAGATCCGCAGCCAAATCCGCAACGTGTGCACATACCCTTATGGCTCATTTCCATCCGTACTGGGATCGCCTGCCCCGACCGCTCCTGGTTCTGCAGGATCACACAGAGATGACCCCATATTCTGGCTGTAATCTCTAACATGACACTATCCCTAGATTGCAGTTTCTTTCTCCAATTGTCCAGGGGCATATAAATAAACCATTAATATCCATCTTATGAAATTATTTATTATAGTGCCATTTATTCCATGGCGCTTTACATGTGGTATACATAATAAAAACAAGTACAATAATCTTAACACGGGTCATGACTGGTACAGGAGGAGAGGACCCTGCCCGCTTTATGCCGCTTTTTGATATATTTAGTATTTCTTAGCTCTTCATCTCCATGTGAGTGACTACTGGCGCAGAGTATACCCAGTCAGGAGCACACCGCTCCTCTTGCCTTGCACTAGGGGTGGTGTGTTCCCGCTTAGCAGCTCAGATAAGCGGTGTTGTTGCATCGGTGCCCACAAACGTGCGCTCTCTCAGCCTGCTCTATGAGGCAGGTTTGTCTATGCAGCTTGGGAGGAGCACCGCAGCTTTCCGGATCAGAAGTTGTGCTTCATTGCTCCCCACCAGCATCCGTTCTGTGCTCACAAGCTATATTGGATACTTGCAAAGTTACTTGGTTTTTACAAGCACTTTGCAATTATACCCATACAAGAACATGTCAGTAGGAGATCTACCGTCCCAAGTCTATAAAGGCATGTAGGTCATAGGAAGCTGAATAAAATGATACCTTGATATCTGCGATCTGATGTCCTATTCCAGAGAAATCCATATTTTCATATAAGTAAATGAAGTGTTAAGGTCTATTGGCCGGACACTTATCTGCCTCCAGAGCAGTGTTCCCTCAACTCTGGTCCTCAAGAGCCACCAACAGGTCATGTTTTCAGGATTTCCTTAGTATTGCACAGGTGATAATTGCATCACCTGTGCAATACTAAGGAAATCATGAACACATGACCTGTTGGTGGCTCTTGAGACACATGACCTGTTGGCGGCTCTTGAGGACCGGAGTTGGGGAACACTGCTTCAGAGAATATTGTAAATGAAACGGCATTACCAGTGTGAGACATGTAGTGACTGACAGTCTGCTCTCCTGATCTCACTGCTGAACTGGTGAGATCATTATCATAATTGAGCAGTGCTGTGCTTTGACTCACTACAAACACATTTGTAGCTGCACCTCTCCTCTTTTGCTGTCATTAACTGCATAGCTATGCCTCACTACACATAACACTTGTTTAGCTTGGTGTGTGAGGGGAAAGACAGTTCAGTAGAGCTAACCGCACTGTGAGAGGAGCAGGAAATGGCGAAGAGTGCTTAGAGACGGCGTGTGACGTTACACAAAAGTACAGAGGCCAATAAGGACCAAAACACCAACAGACGCGTTTCAGGGAATGCACGGCTCCCCTTCCTCAGGGTGTCACTATCGGCCATTTCCTGCTGGGTATCAAGGGATGCTACCGGCCGGAGCGCTCCTGGTTCTACAGTGCAGACCTTGCTCCATACAGTTACAAAACGGATCAATTGCCAGACCCGCCGGTCTGTCTCAACAGCAGCACGGAGATATTTAGTGCCAGCAGAGCAGTGTGCAAACATGGTATCTAACTTCATTTCTGATGGTGGTACCAATGTGCACAATGTATGTTTAATCCACCCTGCAGCCAACATGTTGGGTGAGCAGTGTTCAGTATATATCATTTTAAAGCCATTAAATTAGGGCGACAGATCATCATTTATTTGCTATTTTCTGATTTATCAGTTTTGATTCCTCACACAGATTCCATAACCTGTCTGCAGCTTGCACCGTCGTTGCTCCTCTTTTTTATACCTCCTTAAAATAGGTGCTGGAGTGCTTTTTTTTTTTTTTTAGAATTTATAAATCTGCCCTTAAGAATTTCACCAGTTGCCATAATGTGTCCTTTCATTTGATGGGACCAGCTCTATTGCAGGGCACCTAATTACTAATTTGTACCCATACTATAGTACTTTGACTCTGTATCTAAACATTCAAGACTAAAGTTAGAAATCATTCCACTATCTCATCTATTTCTCTTATTTCCAGCTCTATGACTCATGCAGTCCTTACTTCGCTTGCCCGCCTCTGGGACTCTCCCAGCTTCTTCACTGCGAAGGGTCAGATGTCTCTTCAATCAGTTGCTGAACTATCGGGGTATTACCCCACAGCCAGTCCTCCTCAGGAGTCATACCACATCTTCAGGTATGCAAAAACAGCAGCATGTATATTGGGTAATGTGTCACTTACTGGGCTGTGTGCTGTAGTTTTAACCCCTTTACCCCCAAGGGTGGTTTGCACGTTAATGACCGGGCCAATTTTTACTATTCTGACCACTGTCCCTTTATCTACTATATAATTGTCTAAGGGTCACTTCCGTCTTTCTGTCTGTCCTTCTGTCTTTCCTTCTTTCTGTCACTAAAATTCATTGGTCGCGGCCTCTGTCTGTCATGGAAATCCAAGTTGCTGATTGGTCGTGGCAAAACGCCCACGACCATTGCCACGAACAATCAGCGACGGGCACAGTCCGGCGGCAACATGGCTGCTCCTTCTTCCCCGCAGTCAGTGCCTGCTCCGTACTCCCCTCCAGTCAGCGCTCACACAGGGTTAATGGCAGCGCTAATGGACCGCGGTGTAACGCACTCCATTAACGCTGCTATTAACCCTGTGTGACCAACTTTTTTACTATTGATGCTGCCTATGCAGCCATGACGTCACGGTCATGTGACTGCGACGTCATCACAGGTCCTGTGCCCATACCAACCCTGGGACCGGAAGCTGCCGCGTGCACCGCACACAGGGCCGGGACTTCAACGGAGGGTGAGTATATGTTTATTTTTCCCGTCTCCCATGACAGCACACATGAGAGAGGGATCCGCCCAGTCGGGACAGGAAACCTACTGAAATAAAAGGGCGGTACCTCTCCCTCGCTTCAGTTGGGTTTCCTGTCCTGATGGGAACCCTTGTGCTGAATCACGGCGGTACTTTTTATTTTTTATTCACTGTTGATTGAAGATCCACTTACCCACTCCCGTCCCGGCACTTGAAGCGCAGGCAGGACGCCTGTATGTCGGCCTTCGGGATGCTGGTAGCGCCGTCCGCAGATCCTTTGGGCTCTCGCGCACGTGCGGGCGTCGGTCCAGCGCAGTCCGGATCTCTGGAGCCATTCTGCGGCTGCCACGCCGCTCTCTCCCCCTCTGCTGGGCGACTTCCGGGTGCGCGGCTGGCGTTCAGCACAGAGCACGCTGGGAATGGACGTGCCTACGTGACGTTAGAGAGGCGCGCCGGATCCAAGATGGCGGCGCCCATGGATTGAGAACGCCGGTAATAATGTAAGCTTTCCGGCGGTATTCTGGAGGGGGAGAGGAGCGAAATTGGTACCGGAAGAGGCGGGGAGTGCTGTGGAAAGACCCCTTATTAAGGGGGTTGCTACACAAGATCGCTGCTCATTTCCATACAATCCAGAGATGGAGGATATGGAGCAGCAGCAGCAGCAGCTATCACAGCAGCAGCAGCAAGAGCCCTTATCAGGTGATACACCTGCTCACCATCATGCTAAGAAAAAGAGCCGCTCAGGTGGAAAGAGCAGCAATCGTCGGACGTCTCACGACTCTTCAGCATCCAGGAGGAATGTTCCCCGTGCTCCCAGTCTGCCTTGGAATCCGGTACCCTTTATGGTCAGCGGGTGGTGAGTGATCTACGTGAATGTCACCCTGGTGGTAATGGGCTACATTTTCTGTTTACTTGGCAGGCGCCGAGGAAGGCTAGCTCCAAGGCAAAGAATAAGGAATGTGCCCTCTGTAAAGTTCCATTGGCAGTCCAGTGGCAGAAAAGTCTGTGTGTAGATTGCATTCAAAAGACTATCCAGGAAGAGACCCCTGACTTTGCCTCTAGTCTTAGTCCTGCACTTCGGCTCTGATTATTGCTCTTTGTTAAAGCAGCCCTTAAGAAAAAGGGTAGTAAGCACCCTGAACCAGTTTCGGGTTCTGAGGTATCTCCTTCTGAGGAGGAATATCAAGAGGAACCGTTATCTCCCTGCTCCTCTTCCTCTAAGTCCTCGGGCTCCTCTTCTGATAGTGATGTGGGGGGCCGTCCGTGCTTTCTTACTTAGAACACGGACAAGCTAGTAAAAGCTGTTAGAGCTTCAATGGGCCTCAAAGATGAGAAAGCGGCCAAGTCCCTGGAGGACATAATGTTTGGGGGTTTAGAGGAAAAGAGAAAGCGCACCTTTCCAGTGAATTCCAGAATAAAGGCCCTTATAGAAAAAGAGTGGAGGAAGCCAGAAAAATCGGGTAATCTAGCCCTCAGCTTCTAAAAGACGTTAGCCCTTTGAGGACAAGGATTCAGAGACTTGGGATAAGGTTCCGAAAATCGATGGTGCGGTTGCTAGATCGTCTAAAAAGTTGTCCCTTCCCTTAGAAGACTCTGGGGTATTAAGGGATCCCTTAGATAAAAAAGCGGATGGGTTCCTAAGACACACCTGGGAAGCAACCGCAGGGGGCTTGAAACCAGCAATCGCAGGGACCTGTGTCTCTCGCTCCCTTATCGTCTGGCTGCAGCAGATAGAGGAGCAACTGAAGTCTAAAACCCCGAGAGATGAAATTCTAACGAATGTAACTTTGGCTAAAGGTGCAGCTGCCTTCGTAGCAGATTCCTCAGCAGACTCCGTAAGGCTGGCAGCTAGGGCCGCAAGTTTATCCAACGCGGCTAGACGTGCTCTCTGGTTGAAGGGGTGCCCGGGTGATTTACCTTCAAAAAATAGACTTTGTTCTATACCATGTGACGGCCATTTCCTCTTCGGTCAAAAGTTGGAAGGCATTTTAGAGAAAGCAGGAGATAGGAAAAAGGGGTTTCCTCGTTTTCTTGTGGACTTTAGAAGGCCTTATTTTCGGAGGGGCAAATTTAGTAGGGGCCGCCCCCCGGGAGATAGAAGAAATTGGGACTCCAGAGACAGGAGGGGATCTGGATATATGTTTAAAGGTCCCTCAACAGCGGCAAAAAAGCCCTCCCAATGACGCCAGGCCGGAGGTGGGGGGAAGGCTTTCATCTTTCTTCCCAGCATGGGTAGACATCTCCCCCAGTCATTGGACTCTAAAGGTCATCGAACATGGCCTAAAAATAGATTTTGTTTTTCCACCGCGACAAACTTTTGTTTTAACGCCCCAAAGAAAAACCCCGGAGGAGCAGCTAGCCTTGGAGGCAGAAGTACTGGAACTCGTGTCAAAACGAGTTCTAGTGGAGGTCCCGGGGGAAGAGCAGGGAAAAGGTTTTTACTCCCCTCTTTTTTTGGTACGAAAACCGGACGGGTCTTTGAGAACCATTGTCAATTTAAAAAATCTAAATCGGTCAGTAGTAAACTGCTCCTTCAAAATGGAGTCGGTGAATACGGCAATAAAACTTTTGTTCCCAGATTGCTTCATGGCAGCCATAGATCTAAAGGACGCTTATTACCACGTCCCAATTCATCAAGACTACCAAAAATTCCTAAGAGTGGCGGTTTATGTCCAAGGTTGTCTCAGGCACTATCAATATGCTTCCATAAACAAAAAGAGAATGGTTCCAGCTTCAGTAAAATCATGAAAATTTATTCCAACTTTTAAAATGGAGAAACACCTCCTGGGACAGCACCATAGCACATGCGAGGTAGGCTACGCGTTTCGACCGACACAGCGGTCTTTATCACAGCTGATCTACTGACTGATTCCTCAGGTATAAAAAGAACCAGGAACCAATAAAAGATAGTAAGTCCTCACATGACCCGAAGGTCCTAAATACTAACAATGAACCTCTATATAAAATGCGTAAATTTGTGCAAAACTAACAATTAAATACACATAAACATATAGAAAAATACACACATACAATATTTCCAAAGTTAATGCAAAAACTACAAAAATAACAAAAAATAAGATTGAAAAACGAAAAAAAAAAAATAAAAAATTTTTTTTTCTTTTTTTTTTTTCTTCCTTTCCCTCTTCTTTTTATTTTTTATAAAATGCATGAAAACTTTTTACAATACAAGAAGAGACTATCAATAATGGAACATTAATTCATTCCTTCTATTTAGACCATTAGGAAACCTAGTGCCAAGGTTAAAAATCCAAAAAGCCTCCCTGTTTAACAACATTCTCTGAATGTCACCTCCTCGTGAAGGTTTTTTTATTTTCTCAATCCCTGTTACTCTCAATGATATTGTACTGCGAGAATGGTAATCAATAAAATGTTTGGCTGCTGCTGAAACAGTGCGACTATTATTCAGAGTACAGGAGATATCGTATAGATGTTCTGATATCCGATTTTTCAGTTTTCTAGTTGTACAGCCAATATATGTTTTATCGCAGTCAATGCAATCAATCTTATATACGACACATTTTGTGTTGCAGTTAATAAAGCTTTGAATTTTGTGCAGGCTATTATTTTCTGCGGTGCCAAATGATTGATAAAATGATCGAAGAAGGGGTCTCTTTGGGAGTTCTAACCAATAAACAGGCTAATTTCTTACAAGTCCCTCACCCTGTGACACCTATTCTATACGGATTGCCCAAAATTCATAAGCAAGCAAAATTTCCCCCAATGAGACCCATAGTTTCAAGTATAGGATCAATAAATGAATTCTTGGGCCAGTGGCTGGACTCTTTGCTTCAACCATTGGTCCAAAGAATTCCGGGGTATATTAGGGACACAAAGGACATTCTTGATATTCTAACACACAGAGTGGAAATCAGGTTATACCTGGCTTAGCTGCGACCTAGTTTCGCTGTATACGTGTATTCCACACAGCGTAGCTATGTCGGCATTACAATTCCACTTAAACAATTATAGTTCACTAGATGGCAGCCCGACTCTAAAGAATCGGGAGTCTAGAATCCATATATACTTTATTTATTCAAATGTAAGAATAATACAATTAATAAATAATAGTAAGAAAGAACAAAAATAATAGGCAGTATATGGAGAAAACACCAAACAAAAGTTCAAAATTGGTGTGAAAATGTCACTGAACCACTTCACAACTAAATATATATAGTTTTGGTAAATTGTATTATCATTTTTTTGACGAAATTCGGCAGGAGCTTGAAGAGCAACGTCACTGGGCCCGCCTCCACGCAGTAGAAACTTGCTGTGAGGTAAAAATTCAAAAATCACACCAAAATGGCGGGCGGAGTGTGTCACAGTACGGCACGTTTCTGATTGGTCGCTCACAGCAGGCGGCAACCAATCAGACACTGGACACTGTTGACGTCACTTATCTCCGGACATTAGCTCCGGACATTAGCTCCGGACATTAGCTCCGGACAAAGCCACGGAAGTTGGCACAAATTGCAGGAAGTAGTATTCTAGGCAATTATATATTAGATACTCCCTGGATCTTATCAATTTTATTTTACAAGTCACATTCTTTTTGTTAACTCATAATTTTTTCTCATTTGATTCTGAGTATTATTTACAATGTACCGGAGTAGCAATGGGGGCCAAATTATCACCTTCATTGGCCAACCTGGTTATGGCACACTGGGAACATTTATTTTTGTTTTCCACCTCCAATGTTTTTTCTTCGTTCATCCATTGGTATGGCAGATACATCGACGATACGCTCATTATTTGGCAAGGCGATGTATCTGCCATAGAGGATTTTCTGATTTACATTAACAATAATAATTTCAATTTAAAATTTACATATGTCCATGCTGAAACCAAAATTTCCTTTCTGGATTTAGAATTAACAGGTGTTCCCAACAAATTAATTTCCACAAGAACCTATATTAAACCATTAGCAGGCAACACCATCCTACATGCCCGAAGTAGCCATCCCAAACATACTGTCAAATCCATCCCTGTAGGTGAATTCACTAGGTTAAAACGAAATTGTAACAATAATGCTGAACTTCAAAACGATCTTGTAAAATCCTGTAAGAAATTCCATCATCGTGAATATATCCAAATTGGATGCTGAATAGAGCGTTACATCTAGTAAATAACGATACAAAATCGCAAAGTAACCCTATGTGTTCAGGGACAAATCACCCAAAGAATTGTTTAAAACCAACGCCAAAGAAATTAATTAATAAAAACAGTGTCATGAATAAACCATTCGTTTGTTTACAATTCAGCCCACAATTTAATAAAATTAAAACTATTATAAATAAAGCCATCCCTATCTTATATGAAGATCGCATTCTCTCCCAAATATTGAGTGAAGGGTGTAATATTGTAGCCAGAAGAGCACCTACTCTTGGTAACAAATTGTCTCCCAATAATTTTTTGTCTCAAAAACGCAGTAGCACATGGCTCAAGTGTACAGGGAGCTACAAATGTAATGTGACTAATTGCACTACGTGCAAACACCTGGTGACCACTAAATCATTTGGCACCGCAGAAAATAATAGCCTGCACAAAATCCAAAGCTTTATTAACTGCAACACAAAATGTGTCGTATATAAGATTGATTGCGTTGACTGCGATAAAACATATATTGGCTGTACAACTAGAAAACTGAAAAATCGGATATCAGAACATCTATACGATATCTCCTGTACTCTGAATAATAGTCGCACTGTTTCAGCAGCAGCCAAACATTTTATTGATTACCATTCTCGCAGTACAATATCATTGAGAGTAACAGGGATTGAGAAAATAAAAAAACCTTCACGAGGAGGTGACATTCAGAGAATGTTGTTAAACAGGGAGGCTTTTTGGATTTTTAACCTTGGCACTAGGTTTCCTAATGGTCTAAATAGAAGGAATGAATTAATGTTCCATTATTGATAGTCTCTTCTTGTATTGTAAAAAGTTTTCATGCATTTTATAAAAAATAAAAAGAAGAGGGAAAGAAAGGGAAAGGAAGAAAAAAAAAAAAATTCATTTTTTTTTTTTTTCGTTTTTCAATCTTATTTTTTGCTATTTTTGTAGTTTTTGCATTAACTTTGGAAATATTGTATGTGTGTATTTTTCTATATGTTTATGTGTATTTAATTGTTAGTTTTGCACAAATTTACGCATTTTATATAGAGGTTCATTGTTAGTATTTAGGACCTTCGGGTCATGTGAGGACTTACTATCTTTTATTGGTTCCTGGTTCTTTTTATACCTGAGGAATCAGTGAGTAGATCAGCTGTGATAAAGACCGCTGTGTCGGTCGAAACGCGTAGCCTACCTCGCATGTGCTATGGTGCTGTCCCAGGAGTTGTTTCTCCATTTTAAAAGTTGGAATAAATTTTCATGATTTTACTGAAGCTGGAACCATTCTCTTTTTGTTTATGGAATCCTACTGCGTCTTGTCAGGACGAAGTTCCGGGCTTCTTGCAATGATCGGTGAGCTGGCTTTTGCCGTATATTCTGTTACTATCAATATGCTGCCCTACCATTCGGCCTATCAATAGCACCGAGAATTTTTACAAAGCTGATGTCAGAGGTCATGTCCTTCCTCCGCTCTCAGAATGTAGTTATTGTTCCGTATCTGGACGACTTCCTTATAATAGGGAACTCGGCACCACATTGCCTGATGCAAATAAAAGAAGTCATAGCGACGCTAGAGCGGTTGGGGTGGAAAATAAATCTTGCCAAGTCAAGGTTGACGCCGGAGCTAGTGCAATCTTTTCTGGGTTTAGTTCTGGACTCCAGGCGTCAGCTGTGTCTTCTACCAGAGAACAAGCTGGTCAAAATTCAAAATCTTGTAGAGTCAGCAATTCATCACCCCGTAATGACGTTGAGAAAGGCAATGTCCCTGTTGGGTTCTCTGACGTCCTGTATACCCGCAGTAAGATGGGCTCAGTTCCATCTAAGACAATTACAATGGGAGGTCCTGTCAGCGCAGAGGTGGTTAAAAGGTCATTTAGAGGGGAAGCTACGCCTTTCATTAGAGGTAACAGATTCCCTAAAATGGTGGGCCGTGAGAGATCATTTGACATCATGGGTCCAGTGGATAACTCCGATAGATCAGATCATCACCACAGATGCAAGCGGTTCAGGATGGGGAGCTCATTTGGGGACACTCTCCGTTCAGGGATCTTGGTCCCAATTGGAATCACAACAGGCGTCAAACCTAAGAGAGTTATGGGCTGTAGAGAAAGCTGTAAAACATTTCCTTCCCATCCAGGGTCATGTCAGACAATCACGCAGTAGTCGCATATATCAATCACCAAGGGGGGACGAGAGTTATGGGCTGTAGAGAAAGCTGTAAAACATTTCCTTCCCATCCTCCAGGGTCATCATACCAGGGTCATGTCAGACAATCACGCAGTAGTCGCATATATCAATCACCAAGGGGGGACGAGATCCCCTTCCCTGATGAAGTCAGCGTCTGTCCTCCTACAACTAGCGGAGCGCCACCTACTATCCCTCTCGGCTCTCCACATAAAGGGAGTCGAGAATACAAAAGCAGACTACCTAAGTCGCAATACACTGAAACAAGGAGAGTGGTCTTTGAATCCCCAGGTGTTTCAACAAATAGTGCAGGCTTGGGGCTTACCTGTGATAGATTTATTTGCCACCCTAAACAACAGGAAGGTTGAGAGCTTCTGTTCATTAGACCCAAGAGAAAAACCCTTCGCGGTAGATGCTCTCCAAATACAATGGAATTTCAGTCTCGCATATGTGTTTCCACCAATGGCGATGATTCCGACGGTAGTAAGAAAGATCAGAATGGAGCAGGCGAGAGTAATTTTGATTGCCCCATTTTGGCCAAAGAGACCTTGGTTCTCCCTCCTGAGACAAATGTCAGTGACTGATCCATGGATTCTGCCAGAAATTCCAGACCTGCTTACTCAGGGTCCAATATGCCACTCTCAAGTGAAGGGCTTCCATCTTGCAGCCTGGAATTTGAGAGGGCATTACTGAGTAGACAGGGGTTTTCACCAGGGTTAGTCTCCACCCTGTTGAAAAGTAGAAAACCAGTTACATCAAGGATATATGGCAGAACATGGAAAAAGTTTCTAGATTTTTTGGGGCAACCTTTAGGGGACAAGGCTCCTGTGGGTACTATTTTAGAATTTTTACAGGCGGGGTTGCAATTAGGATTAGCAACTAATACGCTCAAGGTACAAGTGTCGGCATTAGGAGCCTTGTATAACTGTAATCTGGCCTCCAATAGATGGGTGTCCCGCTTTATTAAATCTTGTAGTAGGTCTAGACCAGTGGTAATTCAGAGGGTTCCTCCATGGGATTTAAATCTGGTGTTAGAAGCTCTGACTAGTGATCCGTTTGAACCCTTGCAGGAGTCATCAATAAAAATTCTTACGCTTAAGACAGTACTTCTGGTAGCGTTGACATCAGCCCGGAGGGTGAGTCACTTGCAAGCCCTGTCTATCTCCCCTCCTTACACGCAGATATTTGATGACAGAGTAGTGCTCAGACCAGATCCGGCATATCTGCCGAAGGTAGTACTTAAGTTCCATAGGAGTCAAGAAATTGTGTTGCCCTCTTTCTGTGATAATCCCAAGAACCCAGGGGAAGAGAAGTTTCATACGCTTGACGTAAGAAGAGCTATTTTGCAGTATATATCTCTGACTAGTCAGTGGAGGAAGGATCAATCCCTATTTATAGCTTTCCAGGGTAGCAGGAAGGGATATGGGGTATCCAAGGGTACTATTGCTAGGTGGATTTTCCTTATCCTATGCTTCTCGTGGTGCCCCGATCCCTGAAGGCATCAAGGCTCACTCCACCAGAGCCGTGGCTACTTCCTGGGCAGAAAAAGCAGAGGTATCGATTGATCAAATTTGTAAGGCCGCTACCTGGTCCTCACCGTCTACCTTCTTTAGACACTACCGGCTAGATCTATCCTCCTCAACTGACCTTACCTTTGGTAGAAGGGTGCTGCAAGCGGTGGTCCCTCCCTAAGGTGTTTCTTTCTCCAAAAATCTCTCATGTGTGCTGTCATGGGAGACGGGAAAACACCAAGGTTACTTACTGGTAGCCGGTTTTTCCGGAGCCCATGACAGCACCTGTATATTCCCTCCCTTTTTCACCCTTTGGTGTGCACCTTTAGTTGGGTGTTTTTTGTTATTATGATAATGTGGTGGTGGATTACCATGTGTACTAACCAAGGAGGCCTCTCATGCTCTGAAAACCAACTGAAGCGAGGGAGAGGTACCACCCTTTTATTTCAGTAGGTTTCCTGTCCCGACTGGGCGGATCCCTCTCATGTGTGCTGTCGTGGGCTCCGGAAAAACCGGCTACCAGTAAGTAACCTTGGTGTTTTTATTTTAAGGCTGTATACTACTTGGCTGGGCAATATACTACTTGGCTGGGCAATATACTACGTGGCTGGGCAATATACTACGTGACTGGGCAATATACTACATGGACATGCATTTTCTAGAATACCCGATGCGTTAGAATCGGACCACCATCTAGTGAGGTTATAACTCTGGAACGCTTCAATGGATTCCGGTGATTCTGACATTGTTTTCTCGTGACATATTGTACTTCATAACAAACAAAAACAAAAGAAAAAAAATGTGAAGGTCATACAGATGGGGATCACCACGCATTGGATTTAGCAAAAATAGAACAATTTTTATTACACTGCAATATACATGAAACAAGCAATACAGAAAACAGACAATTTAAAAACAATTAAAAAAGGCAACACACTTGTTCCTTAGAAACAGAGCCCATAATAAGGCCTACACCTGCGCTAAAGCAAAACAGGATATACCCAATAGGAAAAATGCCTATATGGACACCACTGTGTTATTTATTACATAGTGGAATGTGTTGAGAACAATAAAACCTAAAAATTATCAACGAAAATCACAACTAATATCCCACGGAGGTCTGAAGTTGGAATGATGCTCAAAATCAAAGTGGAAAATGAAGTTACAGGTTGATCCAACTTCAGTGGAAATGCCTCAAGACAAGGAAATTATGCTCAATAGTGTGTCTGGCATCCACGTGCCTGTATGACCTCCCCTGACGAAGCCTCCTTTGTGGGGCGACACGCGTTGGGTCTCCGCTTCACCTGCGCTTTTGACTGTGTCATACACGTTATTGGTATTGTATTATATGGCTGCACATGGGACTTTGTGCAGGCTTAGTTACCTGCAGTCTTATCTGGTGATATGAGTGAGGCTTTTTGCCTCTGTGTATGCCAAAGCAAGGGACATGTCGACATGAGGGTTAGCATTTATGGCTGTATTTACGGCAGCAGCTTGTGGTGAAAACCGTGCAAGTGCGATTATGTTATAGGATTGTCCTTTATTTTGTCCATCTATACGTACCTATGGGTCTATTCTATTGTATTACAAGTGTATGCACAGTGGTGTCCATATAGGCATTTTTCCTATTGGGTATATCCTGTTTTGCTTTAGCGCAGGTGTAGGCCTTATTATGGGCTCTGTTTCTAAGGAACAAGTGTGTTGCCTTTTTTAATTGTTTTTAAATTGTCTGTTTTCTGTATTGCTTGTTTCATGTATATTGCAGTGTAATAAAAATTGTTCTATTTTTGCTAAATCCAATGCGTGGTGATCCCCATCTGTATGACCTTCACTTTTTTTCTTTTGTTTTTGTTTGATATACTTGGTTGTAGGTCAGGGTGATCCCACTGTTTAGCCCGTGGTGCCCCCTTCTTGTTTATTTTTTATTGTACTTCATAACAGTGGTAAAATTTATTTGATAGTACCTGTGTTTATTTGTGAAAAAAACGGAAATCTGGCAAAAATCTTAAAAATTTCGCAATTTTCCAACTTTGGATTTTTAATGCCCTTAAATCAGAGATATGTCACACAAAATACTTTAATAAGTAAAATTTCCCACCTCTTACAATGGCGCTTTGGGAATCTCTATTCGTTTACACAGTTAAGAATACTTTTTTGGCTGATCTTGTCTGGTATGGCAGATACATCGACATCCTCATTATTTGGGGGGCGATGTGTCTGCCATACCGGGGAATTAAGTTCGCCCATAGATTTCACAAAAGCCGTATGTCATTTCTTGATTTAGAATTGGGGGGTGAAAGCGATGGGTTGATCAGCAGCAGAACGTACATTAAACCCATTAGTGGGAATACAATCTTACATGCTGATAGTGGCCATCCAGCCCACACAATAAAATCTATTCTGGTAGGTGAGTTCACAAGAGTGAAGAGAAATTGTAGTAGAATAGAGGAAAGAGAAAGGGAATATGAGAATTTGGAGATACGATTAAATAAACGCAGGTATCCAAATTGGTGCCTAAAAAGAGCCCGCAGTATAGTGGATAAAAAAGATAGGGAAAAACTTCTAACATCTGGCAGAAAAATGAAGGCAGGGGAAAAAAAACGAAAAAAAACAAACATATGTCCGTTTACAATATAGTGCCCTTTTTAAGGAAATTAAATCTATTATACACAAACGCTTACCTATCTTGGAAGAGGATGACATACTGTCGAACATATTAAAAGCGGGTGTAAACGTGGCAGCTAGAAAAGCTCCTGCGATTGGTGACAAAATCTCCCCTAGCCAGGATATATCTAAAACTGAAACTAATACATGGTTGGTATGTAGGGGATTTTTTAAATGTGGCACAACCGCTTGTAGTACGTGCGCACTTAGTCAACAGAGCAAAATATTTACTAATTTTGATAATTCCAAAAATTATAAGATCAAAGATTTTCGTCTCTTGCAAACAATCAAAAAATAATAAACCAACATATAATACTATCCTCTCCAACGTAGTCCAAATACTGAGTGTCCCACTGCGATCTCACGTGTAGAACACCCACGGAAATCGCTCCCGCAGTGTATCACTGAGCCACCGTGAGAGTTCACCGGAGTTCATCAGCTTCAGTGCTCTCACGGCACTACTGCTGTGTGAGAACTTTCCAATGCAGCAGTGCCGTAAGTGAGAGCACCGGAGCTGATCAGCTGATGAACTCCAGTGAACTCTCACGGCAGCTCAGTGATACTGTGGGAGCGATCGCCTCCTGTCAGAGTATCGCTGGCGGCCGGGTGAGATTGACGCAGGACACTCTGCATTAAATAGACTATGGCGGAAAAGTGAGTATATGTTGGTTTATTATTTTTGATTGTTTGCAGGAGACACAGGAAACGGGGATTATGTGTTCGGTGAATGTATTTTGTATGTGAATATGTAAATGTTTTGATTTGATTTTTTTTTTTTTCCCTTTACAATTGAACACAGGCGCCGGATGATGAAACTATTCTTCCATCATCAGCTCATGCTGTCTCTGTTATATGTGACAAAATATGTAGCCGGATGGGAGTAATAGTCCCTTCAGGTGACGCCTGGGTACACAAGTCACATGGGTACACACACAGACAGACACACGCACGTATTCTCCGCCCACACGCAGACACACATATTCGCCGCCCTCACGCACACACATTCTGTCCACCCACACACATATTCTCCGACCACACACAGACACGCATATATTCTCTATACACACACACACACACACACACACACACACACACACACACACACACACACACACACACACACACACACACACACACACACACACACACTCTCTGCACACACACACGCATATATTCTCCACACACACACACACACACACATTCTCTGCACACACAGACACTTGCACATATTCTCCGCCCACACACTCTTCCTCCTTTTGACATAATTTCCCTTTGACAAATCGCAGCGTTTTTGGCAGCAAATACACACACTTTTTTATACCCGTGTTTTTGCTGCAGTTTTGACTGACTCAATTGAAGTCAGAGTCAAAAACACTGCAATAACGTACTGTAGAAAATAAAATGCTGCAAATAAGGACAGAAATTTACTGATCATGTGCACAGCACTTCAGGATTGTCATTGAATTACCTTGCTTTAGTATTCCATTGCGTTTTTGGAGCATTTACGCCGGTAAAAAACACCGCAAAAGCGCATAGTGTGCACATAGCCTTAGACTTGCAGTGCCTGGATGCAATGCAGGATGCTTGCAGTGTAAGGAAAAGTATGTAGCCGTCATGTTCTATGAAACACAAGACACAGGCTCTTTTATCATTGTACAAGGAGATTTTCTTTGAGAAGACTATATTTTTAATATCTTTGATGTTAAAGAGGTAGTATTGATTACATCTTCTTAGAATAGGTCTCCAGTATGAGATAAGTAGAGTGATATTGTCCTTATTATTTATTTTTAAAGCACCATTGATTTGAGGTGAGGACCGGTCTAGAAGGAGGAGTATAGAGAATTGTCGGTTAGCTTTGGCGATAAGTAATCTTGGTCAGGGCAGATTCGGTGGAGTAGTGGGGATGGAAGCCAGACGTTAGGTCGTCGAAGAGTGAGTTAGGTGCAAGGTGGGAGGAAACTTCAGTATGGCCATGGTGTTCAAGGAGTTTGGAGGCAAACTGGAGCAGCGATATGGGACGATAGCTGGATGCAGAGATTGAGTCAAGGGATGGTTTCTTCAGAATAGATGTGATAGTGGCATGCTTGAAAGCAAAAGGGAAGGTACCAGAAGTTAACGATAATGAACAGCTGGGTTAGGGCAGGGACAATTATGGTGGTGAGGTTGGAGAGGAAGTGGGATGGCATGGGGTCCAGTGCACAAGTGGTGAAGTGGGTTTGTTGATGAGATGATAAAGTTCTCCTTCAGTAATTGTGGGGAGGTAGGTTATGGGGAGGGACAGGGATCTGGTATACGTAGGGGTTGTGCAGTAAAGACGTGTCTTGTTTGCCACACATTTTAAAAATAAGGTTGACCAATGTCTACTTTAGAGATGAGAGAGGACAGAAGGGGTGGTGGTGGGCAAATGAGGGATTTAAAGGTGTTGAGTAACGGTTTTGAGTTATAGGATGAAGACACAAGGGTAGTGAAGTAGTCTTGTTTAGGAAAGGTGAGGGCTGACTTGAATGTAAAAGTTGCTTTTTTCAAATGCAATGATACTCTTCAATAGTAGCTGATCTGCAGTGCCCACCCGCTCCACTTTTGAGGGATCTGTGCTGTTCAACCGGATCTACTAAAAGATAATCAGAGTGGGCCACGGATATTGGATTACATCAGATCAGCTGCTGTTGATGACCTAATCTAAGGATAAGTCACCATCATGAAAGTAAAGTACCGTAATCACCGATCACTTCTTATTATATATTTTAGCGTGGTATGGCGACTATAAAAAACGCAATTCTGGAATTTGTCTTCTTTTTACAGCTTTTGCTATATGGGTAAATTTTATTTTTTGATTGTCGGAAACCTTTATGGAAAGTGATACCAAATATGTTTTATTTTTCTTAAAATTTTAATGGGAAAATGGGAGCGAATCTATTCTTTATTTATTTTTTTGTTTCTCGGAACTGGAACTTTTGATCGCTTGTTCCATATATTGAAATATCACAGTATTGCAGTGTATAGTGTAAATCACTGTCTCCTGTGAAGCTCCTAAGCTCTCTTATGAAAAAAAAAGTATATCACCGTATATTAAAATTAGGGCCAATGTATCTTGAAAAATAGAGATAAAATGTTTGAATATCCACTTTTTTTTTTTTTTGAGCCGTTAAAATGCGTAATATATATATATATATATATATATATATATATATATATATATATATATATATATATATATATACATATATACATATATATATATATATATATATATATATATATATACATATACATATATATATATACATATATATATATATATATATACATATATATATACATATATATATATATATATATATACATATATATATATATACATATATATATATATATATATATATATATATATATATATATGTACATATATATATATATATATACATATATACATATATATACATATATACATATATATATATATATATATATATATATATATATATATATATATATATACATATATATATATATATATATATATATATATATATATATATATATATATATATATATATATATATATATATATATATATATATATATATACATATACATATACATATATATATATATATACATATATATATATATATATATATATATATATATATATATATATATATATATATATATATATATATATATATATATATATATATATATATATATATTTATATTTATTTTGCTGGGCCTGAGACTGGTTAAAGCATTTATTTGTTTCTAGAAGCATTGTACAACATTGTTCAAGTTTACTAATCACTTCCTGACTTGCATATATACCGTATTTTTCGGACTATAAGACGCACCGGACCATAAGACGCACCCCAAATTTGGGGTGAAAATTGCAGAAAAAAAGATTTTTTATAAGATGGGGGTCCGTCTTATTGTCCGAATTTACAGTATCTTACCTGAGGGATGGCGGTGGCAGAGCAGGGTCACAGGAGGCAAGGTGTCGGCAGAGGTGGGGTGATGCTGGGATGAGGAGGTGCTGGGATGAGGAGGTGCTGGGATCAGGAGGTGCTGGGATGAGAAGGTGCTGGGATGAGGAGGTGCTGGGATGAGGAGGTGCTGGGATGAGGAGGTGCTGGGATGAGGAGGTGCTGGGATGAGGAGGTGCTGGGATGAGGAGGTGCTGGGATGAGGAGGTGCTGGGATGAGGAGGTGCTGGGATGTGGAGGTGCTGGGATGAGGAGGTGCTGGGATGAGGAGGTGCTGGGATCAGGAGGTGCAGTGAGAGGTATGGCGTGAGAGGGGTCCCTGGCTTACCATGCAGGCTTACCTTGGTGGCAGAGGTGCGGTGGCAGAGGTCCGGTGGCAGAGGTGCGGTGGCGGGGGGTGTGGCGGCAGAGGAGGCGCAGTAAGCGGGGTCCCTTTACCCGGTATGGTGATGCAGCAGGCCCGATATGCAGCAGAGCCGGGTGAATCCTCTTGTTATCGGTGGGCGCAGCCATCTTCCTGAGGCCGCGCGTGTGCAGATGAAGCGCTCTGCTCCCGGGGCTTCAGGAAAATGGCCGCGGGAGGCCGCGCGTGCGCAGATGGAGATCGCGGCGGCCATTTTCCTGAAGCCACGGGAAGCAGAGCGCTCCATCTGCGCACGCGCGACCTCCGGAAAATGGCCGCCACCACCGATAACAAGAGGATTCACCCGGCTCTGCTGCATACCGGGCCTGCTGCATCACCATACCGGGGAAAGGGACCCCGCTTACTGCGCCTCCTCTGCCGCCACACCCCCGCCACCGCACCTCTGCCACCGGACCTCTTCCACCGCACCTCTGCCGCCACGGTAAGACTGCATTGCGACTATTAGACGCACCCCCCATTTTCCCCCCTTTTTTTGGGGGGAAAAAGTGCGTCTTTTAGTCCGAAAAATACGGGTACATTGTATGCCTGACAATTAAACATATTTAGGTATGTGCACACATTAATAATTTACGACGGACATTTCTGCACCATAAACATGTCTTTTAGCAGGAAAAAGCTGCTTAAAATATGCAAAGGTTTGCCACATGTTTGCCGGTGTTTTTGATGCATTTTTTTCCCATTCATTTTAATAGGTGACAAACACTGCAAATATGCTGAGGATTGGGATGTAGTAAACAGAATGAAGAAATTGAATAAATAAAAAGAGTTAACACTAATTATAGGTCCAAAAATATGCTGCAGATATGTAACTACTTCAAATCTTCAAGATTAAAATAAGCAACATATGCTTGAGATTTCAGGAACTTCATAGCTACTTTCATCGTTATTCATCAGAGAATGACAAAATCCTATACAATGAAGCTCAATATGCAATCAGATATTTTCAAAACATCAATGAATGAATTTTCCATTTTCAGGAAAGTGGACTTTAACATGTCACTCAACCACCCACGATACTTGGTGCATACCCGAGCACCCGGAGTAAAACTGGAGTAGCGAGCACTTGCGCTCAACGCTAATGACGACATATTCAATATGCCGAACTAATGTTACCAAATTCTGTGACATACTATATATAAAATACTTCAGGGTTCTGCTTTAGAAAATGGGGTCATTTGTGAGGGTTTCAACTGTTTAGGCACATCGGGGGGGTCTCCAAATGCGACATGTCATCCGCTAATTATTCCAGCAAATTTTACATTCAAAAAGTCAAACGGTGCTCCTTCCCTTCCGAGTCCTGTCTTGTGCCCAAAGAATAGATTTCCACCACAAATGAGGTGTTGGAGTATTTGGGAGAAATTGTACAACAAATTTTGGGGTCCATTTTGTACTGTTACCTTTTTGAAAATTAAAAAAGTTTTAGGTCTAAAGTAAATTAAAAAAAAATAATTAAATGTTGAATTTCTCCTTCCACATTGCTTCAGTTACTGTGAAGCATCTGAAGGGTTAATAAACTTACTGAATGTGGTTTTGAGCACCTTGAGGGGTGCAGTTTTTAGAATAGTGTCACTTTTGGGTATTTTCTGTGATATAGGACCCTCAATGTCACTTCAAATGTTATGTGCTCCCTATTAAAAAAAAAAGGTTTTGTAAATTTTGTTGAAAAATGAGAAATCGCTGGTCCAGTTTTAACCCTTATAACTACAGTAGATATGTGGGAAATGTTATTTATTAACTACTTTGTGTGACATATCTCTCTGATTTGAGGGTATAACAATTGTTTCCTTTTTTTCCCACAAATAAACGCAAGTCATATCAAAGACATGTTACCACTATCATGAAGTACAATATGTCACAAAAACCTTCTCCGAGTCAGTGGAATGCGTTGAAGCTTATAACCTCATAAACTGACAGTGGTCACAATTGTAAAATTTGGCTTGGTCGTGAAGGTCAAAATTGGCTTGGTCATTAGGCGGTTATATCTGCACCAAATCTGCATCTCACAAATAAGCAATGTGTGCATGAGACTTGAGGATTCTCATTTATTTTGCTGGCACTGGGAAACCCTTCAAGTTTTGTGACAAATCTGCACTGAAAAAGCGATGTAAAAACGCAGCATGTGCATGCATCCATAGTTGTATATCTTCCTCAGTTACTTCCTCTACTATTGGTTCTGATCTACAGCCACGGTTATTAGTGATGAGCGAATATACTCGTTACTCGAGATTTCCCGAGCATGCTCGGGTGTCCTCCGAGTGTCTTTTTTTTTAGTGCTCGGAGAGTTAGTTTTCATCGCTGCAGCTGAATGATTTAGGCTGGGTTAACACTGCGTTAGTGTGATCCATTTAACGGACTACGTTACACCGCGGCATAACGCGGTGTAACGTAGTCCGTTAACACCGCCATTACTTTCAATGGTGGACACCCACAATGGGCGTGCGCTAGCGATGTGCCGTCATTGAGTGACGGACCCGAGACGCGGGCTGCAGCGTTTCCGGGTCCGTCACTGCTAGCGCACTGCTAGCGCAGATGGAGCTAGCAGATGCTCCATCTGCACTAGCGCTGTGCAAACGTCGGCACTTGCGCTAGTGCAGTCCATTTAACGGATGTGTTGAACGGACTGCACTAACGCAGTGTGAACTTAGCCTTACATCTGTTAGCCAGCATAAGTACATGTGCCTGGTTGCTAGGGAATCCCCACATGTAATCAAGCTGGCTAACAGATGTAAATCATTCAGCTGAGGTGAGGAAAACAATCTCCGAGCACTAAAAATACTCGGAGTACACCCGAGCGTGCTCGAGAAATCTCAAGTAACGAGTATATTCGCTCATCACTAACGGTTATACACGCCATATTGATGAGAATACAGATCAGATTCCCTATCAGTAAAAAACATACCATATATTCTGAGTATAAGCCGAGGCACCTAATTTTATCATTAAAAAACTGGGAAAATGTATTGACTTGCATATAAGCTGGGTATGCATTGTCCCCTCATCCCCATCCTGGTATGCATGACTCCTCATCTCTATTATTGTATGCACGGCTCCTCATCCCTATCCTGGTATGCATGTCTCTTCATCTCTATTCTGGTATACATGGCTCCTCATCCCTATCCTTGTGTGCATGGCGCCTCATCCCTATCCTTGTATGCATGGCACCTCATCCCTATCCTTGTATGCATGGCGCCTCATGCCTATCCTGGTCTACATGGCTCTTCATCCCTATCCTGGTATGATTGGCCCTCATCCCCATCCTGGTATGCATGGCCCCCATAGAAAAAAATTAATTACAAGAAAACCCATTATGCTTACCTTTCTGCGTTCCCTCGCAGTGTCTTGTTCTTGTGTGAGCAGCTGCTTTATGCTTGTAGGCAGCGCATGGCAGGGACATCATATGCTGCTTACACTCTGGAACTATGTGCGTGGAGGGAATTAAGTATTTATTGATATTAAGTAGCATGCACAGTGTCAGCTGCAGCCGCCGGGCAGTCATGTGTGCCTGCTACTTAATGGAATGATTATTCACTTCACTCCATGCATATGGGAGTGGAGAGAGGTAATTATTCACTACCCTTGATATGTCCCCCTGTTCTATTCTGGGAATTTTTGTTTTTGTCCCAAAAGTCATCACAGATATTATTAAGATCGCCAATAATTAGAGATGGTAACGGTCCCCAACGCTCTACCCTCTCCAGCACCTCTCTCATCTTCTTACTTGAGTATGGGGGCGGAATATACATTGCCGCTATACACATCAACACTCCATTTATTTTACATTTCACCACCACATACTGACCATCCACATCCTCTTTTACCATTACCTCCTCATACTGCACCCCCGCAGGTATTAACACAGACACACCCCTAGAGTACGTCGAGAAAGTAGAATGATACGCCCTCTGTATCCAGCGCCTATTCAATACGTTCACCCTCTCCCGCACTAAATGTGTCTCCAGCAGACATATCATTGAGACCTTCTGTTCTCGGACATACTGCAAACTTGCCGCCCGCCGTGTTTTATCCGCCAGACCTCTCACATTCCAACTCAATATTTTAATACACTCTCCCCCCCCTGTGGCTCATCATTTCTTAAAGTATCCAATTTCCTAAGTATGAGCTGCCCCAAAACCACTGCCCACTGCGAACACTCTCCCTTACTTAACCCTCTACATTCGCGTCCCGCTGCCACAGCAATCACAATTTCCCCCCCAACTTTCACTTTAGTGTATCTTAACATTTCAACTTATATTAACATATAGAAAAAGTACCAAACCAGTTCACAGTACCCAGCATAACCCTCCTCTCCCGTACTTAGTAGTAGTACTGTCCCCTCCGGCCATTCCTTCAATATGGCCCAGCAAAACCCCCAACAGTTGCTCAACTCTTTAACCATTGCTAACGAGCGCAGAACTCTCCTCTATCGACAGAGAAAACAAATCCCAACTGGATCTCGCCGAAATGTCAGTCGCCCATTCCCTTAAGTTTTTTCTCATTGGTGTCAAGCCACTGGGTAGCGTCCTCCGGTGTCAAGAAAAAGTAGGTCTTATTAAAAGCCACCAGTCTCAGCTTGGCGGGAAACATCACTGAGTACTGCACTCCCAGCTCCCTCAGTCGCCGCTTGACTCCAGTAAACTTCATCCGCTGTTTCTGAACCGCAGCGGAATAATCCGGATAAATGGCGATTTTTTTTTTTTTTTTTGACCTCCAGCCGTCAGATCCTCCATCTCTCTAGCCTTTCTGAGGATAATGTCTCTGTCCCTGTAGTTCAGTATTTTAGCAAGCATGGTACGGGGATTCGCTCCTGGGGCAGGGGGCTGCGGCGGGACCCTATGAGCACGTTCAACAGCAAAGACTTTAGTCAACACTGTGTTCCCAATCTTCTCCAACAGCCAGTTCTCCACAAACTCAGTGGGATTTCTCCCCTCAGTCTTTTCAGGCAGCCCCACTATACGTATATTATTTCTTCTGGATCTATTTTCCAGATCCTCATTTTTAGCAGCGAGCTCGGCTATTGCTTGGGCGAACTTCTTTTCAGCTTTTTGTAGCTTAACTATGTGATCTTCTGCCGTGCTCACCCTCTCCTCCACCACTCCTATACGTTTGTCCATTTTCTGCAGAGCCGCATTAATCTGTGCCGTGTCCCCTTTAACTTCCTGCATCTGCTGGGCTAGGGAATTCAGGGATTGCTGACATGAAGAGATCAGTGTGATAACATCTCTAAGAGTCGGCTCCTCTCCCTGTGATATGGCTTCAGGTCCCCCACTAGCCCCAGCCATGCTGCCTCTCTCCTTCCCCCTCTGTACCTCATGCTGCTCAGCCTTGCTTGCTTCCTCCTCCTCCTGGTCAGCTCCAGATCCTGGTTCTGCCTCCTCAGCAGCCTCCACTCTGGCATACTGCTGCAGCTTTGCGGCCACCTCCATGCGCCGCTGACATGCGGCGTTCTCCTTCTCAGCGTCCTCCCTAGCATCAGCACCATCTTGGCCGGCTCCTGCATCGCTGGTGCCAGCGTCTTTCTGCCGCCTCCTGGTCATCGCTGCCGACTCCGGACCCGCCGCTCCGCACCGCTGCACTCTCCGGACCTTCAGCCAGCCGGATTTAGGTGAGTTTACCCGAAAATCGGGGTTAAAGCAGGATTTTTGTCCTTCTGGCAGCAGGAGCACTCTTCCCTGCTTCCACTCACATGGCCAGCTAGGACACTATTCACTACCCTTAAGTAGGAGGCACACGTTATCTCCCGGCCGCTGCAGTAACCAGCGGGCTGCGGCTGACACTGTGCGAGCTATTACAGAGAAATGAATATATTCACTGCCAGCACAGTGAATATTCATTTCTCTTTAGCAGCGGGCACAGGCTTTAGCTGCAGCAGTTGGTTCCTGCCTCCTGTGACCCACTTCTCCGTCGCTGCTGCTCCCGAAGGGGGTGTTTTCCGCACAAAAAACAGTGCTGAAAAACTCTGCTTGCACTCCAGTATATACGATATTTAGGAAATAAAAAGAAAACTAAGCAACAGAGGATCAGTCCTCAATATTAAGGTAACGGTGGGAAAAAGGGTATTTGAAGGTAATCTGTCAGTAGGATCAACCCTCGTAAGCCGTCTATATGGGCACGCAGGTCATAGGAAGATGAATAAAGTGACACCTTGATTTTTCAGATCCAATGTCTTAGTCCAAAGAAATCTGTCTTTTTTTTTTTTTTTAAATAAATGAGCTGTTGAGATGCATGGCCTGGACACTGATCTGCATGATAATCTGCCTGCAGAGCTTATTTTTAATGAATGGGGCATTACCAGTGTGAACCAAGTAATGAATAACACTCTTCTCTAAAGCTACTTTCACACTTCCGTCGTTTGGGCTACGTCGCAATGCGTCGTTTTTGAGAAAAATGCATCCTGCAAAGTTGCCCACAGGATGCGTTTTTTCTCCATAGACTTGCATTAGCGACGCATTGCGACGTATGACCACACGTTGCATCCGTCGTGCGACGGATGCGTCCTGTTTTGGCGGACTGTCGGCACAAAAAAAAAAGTTCCATGAAACTCCGCCCCCTCCTCCCCACTCATCACAATCCGCTGCCCACATTGTGCTAAATTTAGCACAACGTCCGTCGGTACTTCGGGCCGACGGAAGTGTGAAAGAGGCCTAATGCTGACACGCAGCTTTATAGTGAATCTAACACAGTATTGCAAAGCATACTCTGTAATGAGAGAAAGTTTATATTTGTACTGCAGGTGTCCTCTTAGTGCTTCAGCTTCCATCTTACAGGCAGCCAGTGTCGGGAGAGGGGCCGTACAGCAGAGCTGACAACGAGATCAGGTTCAATTCTGCTGTACTGTTAGTTATAATCAGGCACAAGTCTACATCAGTGCTGACGGCACTGTGGGAGGACAACTGCTGCTGCAAATGTTTGTAATGAGGCAAAGTTCATTTTTGCTATACTGTGCTAGTTCTCATCTCACTGCAGAGCTGCGTGTGATTATGAGAGCAAAGTGTCAGTCATTCTGTGTCTCACAATGGTAATGCCCCCTTTAATTTACAATGACCTCTGGAGGCCGATTCTCAGGCAGATCAGCATCATCCCCATAGCCTGGAACAGCTCATTTACATGTAAGAAAAACATTGATTTCTCTGGAATAAAAAATGAGGTCACAGATATCAAGGTCTCATTTCATTCAACTTTCTATGACCTGCATGCCCATATGCAATCAAACAGATAAGGCAGCACTCTGTAGCGCTATAGCATGCAAACACAAAAATATGAGAATAGAATTGCATTACTGCACTAGAAATATGAAAAATTGAGAAAGCTTACCGCATAAATTGGCCATTTCGTGTGTACCTGATTTATGTTTGGATGTGACGGTCAGTTGTTTTGATATTTTTATGATATCTGCATGCCCATATAGACGGCTTAGGAGGGTTGATTCTACTGACAGATTCCCATTAAATACATTATGTAAATGTGAGTTAGGAAATGCAGCTGATAGTCACTCATCATGATTTGCATGCAAATGACTTCATAAAAATTGAGATTAACCCCTTCCCGACCTGTGACACAGCGTATGCGTCATGAAAGTCGGTGCCAATCCGACCTGTGACGCATATGCTGTGTCACAGAAAGATCGCGTCCCTGCAGGCCGGGTGAAAGGGTTAACTCCCATTTCACCCGATCTGCAGGGACAGGGGGAGTGGTAGTTTAGCCCAGGGGGGGTGGCTTCACCCCCTCGTGGCTACGATCGCTCTGATTGGCTGTTGAAAGTGAAACTGCCAATCAGAGCGATTTGTAATATTTCACCTAAAAAAATGGTGAAATATTACAATCCAGCCATGGCCGATGCTGCAATATCATCGGCCATGGCTGGAAATACTAATGTGCCCCCACCCCACCCCTCCGATCGCCCCCCCAGCCCCCCGATCTGTGGCCCGCTCCCCTCCGTCCTGTGCTCCGCTCCCCCGTCCTCCTGCCCGCTCCCCCCGTGCTCCAATCACACCCCCCGTGCTCCAATCAAACCCCCCCGCACTCCGATCCCCCCCCGTGCTCCGAACCACCCCCCCTGCACACCGATCCACCCCCCCTGCACACCGATCCACCCGCCCGCACACCGATCACTCTCCCCCATGCTCCGATCCCTCCCCCCCCGTGCTCCGACGCCCCCCCGTGCCCTGATCTCCCCCCCCGGTGCCCTGATCTCACCCCCTTATACTTACCGATCCTGGCGGGGTCCCGTCCGTCTTCTTCCCCGAGCGCCGCCATGTTCCAAAATGGCGGGCGCATGCGCAGTGCGCCCGCCGAATCTGCCGGCCGGCAGATTCGTTCCAATGTGAATTTTGATCACTGTGATATAATCTATCACAGTGGTCAAAATAAAAAAACAGTAAATGACCCCCCCCATTTGTCCCCCATAGATAGGGACAATAATAAAATAAAGAATGTTTTTTTTTTTTCACTAAGGTTGGAGTTAGAACTAGGGTTAGGGTTAGGGGTAGGGTTAGGGGTAGGGTTAGGGGTAGGGTTAGGGGTAGGGTTAGGGGTAGGGGTAGGGTTAGGGGTAGGGTTAGGGGTAGGGTTAGGGCTAGGGTTAGGGTTTCGGTATGTGCACACGTATTCTGGTCCTCTGCGGATTTTTCCGCAGCGGATTTGATAAATCCGCAGTGCTAAACCGCTGCGGATTTATGGCAGATTTACCGCGGTTTTTCTGCGCATTTCACTGCGGTTTTACAACTGCGATTTTCTATTGGAGCAGTTGTAAAACCGCTGTGGAATCCGCAGAAAGAAGTGACATGCTGCGGAATGTAAACCGCTGCGTTTCCGTGCAGTTTTTCCGCAGCATGTGTACAGCGATTTTTGTTTCCCATAGGTTTACATTGAAATGTAAACTCATGGGAAACTGCTGCGGATCCGCAGCGTTTTCCGAAGCGTGTGCACATACCTTTAGAATTAGGCTATGTGCACACGGTGCGGATTTGGCTGCGGATCCGCAGCGGATTGGCCGCTGCGGATCCGCAGCAGTGTTCCATCAGGTTTACAGTACCATGTAAACCTATGGAAAACCAAATCCGCTGTGCCCATGGTGCGGAAAATACCGCACGGAAACGCTGCGTTGTATTTTCCGCAGCATGTCAATTCTTTGTGCGGATTCCGCAGCGTTTTACACCTGTTCCTCAATAGGAATCCGCAGGTGAAATCCGCAGTAAATCCGCAGGTAAAACGCAGTGCCTTTTACCCGCGGATTTTTCAAAAATGGTGCGGAAAAATCTCACACGAATCCGCAACGTGGGTACATAGCCTTAGGGTTAGGGTTGGGTTGGAATTAGGGTTGTGGTTAGGGTTAGGGGTGTGTTGGGGTTAGGGTTGTGGTTAGGGGTGTGTTGCGGTTAGGGTTGTGGTTAGGGTTACGGCTACAGTTGGGATAAGGGTTAGGGGTGTGTTGGCGTTAGAATTGAGGGGTTACCACTGTTTAGGCACATCAGGGGGTCTCCAAACGCAACATGGCGCCACCATTGATTCCAGCCAATCTTTTATTCAAAAAGTCAAATGGTGCTCCTTCCCTTCCGAGCCCCGACGTGTGCCCAAACAGTGGTTTACCCCCACATATGGGGTATCAGTGTACTCAGGACAAACTGGGCAACAATTACTGGGGTCCAATTTCTCCTGTTACCCTTGAGAAAATAAAAAATTGCTTGCTAAAACATCATTTTTGAGGAAAGTAAAATGATTTTTTATTTTCACGGCTCTGCGTTGTAAACGTCTGTGAAGCACTTGGGGGTTCAAAGTGCTCACCACATATCTAGATAAGTTCCTTGGGGGGTCTAGTTTCCAAAATGGGGTCACTTGTGGGGGGTTTCTACTGTTTAGGCACACCAGGGGCTCTGCAAACGCAACGTGACGCCCGCAGACCATTCCATCAAAGTCTGCATTTCAAAACGTCACTACTTGACTTCCGAGCCCCGACATGTGCCCAAACAGTGGTTTACCCCCACATATGGGGTATCAGCGTACTCAGGACAAACTGGGCAACAATTACTGGGGTCCAATTTCTCCTGTTACCCTTGAGAAAATAAAAAATTGCTTGCTAAAACATCATTTTTGAGGAAAGAAAAATGATTTTTTATTTTCACGGCTCTGCGTTGTAAACGTCTGTGAAGCACTTGGGGGTTCAAAGTGCTCACCACATATCTAGATAAGTTCCTTGGGGGGTCTAGTTTCCAAAATGGGGTCACTTGTGGGGGGTTTCTACTGTTTAGGCACACCAGGGGCTCTGCAAACGCAACGTGACGCCCGCAGACCATTCCATCAAAGTCTGCATTTCAAAACGTCACTACTTGACTTCCGAGCCCCGACATGTGCCCAAACAGTGGTTTACCCCCACATATGGGGTATCTGCGTACTCAGGACAAACTGGGCAACAATTACTGGGGTCCAATTTCTCCTGTTACCCTTGAGAAAATAAAAAATTGCTTGCTAAAACATCATTTTTGAGGAAAGAAAAATGATTTTTTATTTTCACGGCTCTGCGTTGTAAACGTCTGTGAAGCACTTGGGGGTTCAAAGTGCTCACCACATATCTAGATAAGTTCCTTGGGGGGTCTAGTTTCCAAAATGGGGTCACTTGTGGGGGGTTTCTACTGTTTAGGCACACCAGGGGCTCTGCAAACGCAACGTGACGCCCGCAGACCATTCCATCAAAGTCTGCATTTCAAAACGTCACTACTTGACTTCCGAGCCCCGACATGTGCCCAAACAGTGGTTTACCCCCACATATGGGGTATCAGCGTACTCAGGACAAACTGGGCAACAATTACTGGGGTCCAATTTCTCCTGTTACCCTTGAGAAAATAAAAAATTGCTTGCTAAAACATCATTTTTGAGGAAAGAAAAATGATTTTTTATTTTCACGGCTCTGCGTTGTAAACGTCTGTGAAGCACTTGGGGGTTCAAAGTGCTCACCACATATCTAGATAAGTTCCTTGGGGGGTCTAGTTTCCAAAATGGGGTCACTTGTGGGGGGTTTCTACTGTTTAGGCACACCAGGGGCTCTGCAAACGCAACGTGACGCCCGCAGACCATTCCATCAAAGTCTGCATTTCAAAAGTCACTACTTCCCTTCTGAGCCCCGATGTGTGCCCAAACAGTGGTTTACCCCCACATATGGGGTATCAGCGTACTCAGGAGAAACTGGACAACAACTTTTGGGGTCCAATTTCTCCTGTAACCCTTGGGAAAATAAAAAATTCTGGGCTAAAAAATTATTTTTGAGGAAAGAAAACGTATTTATTATTTTCACTGCTCTGTGTTATAAACTTCTGTGAAGCACTTGGGGGTTCAAAGTGCTCACCTCACATCTAGATAAGTTCCTTTCGGGGTCTAGTTTCTAAAATGGGGTCACTTGTGGGGGGTTTCTACTGTTTAGCCACATCAGGGGCTCTGCAAACGCAACGTAACGCCCGCAGAGCATTCCATCAAAGTCTGCATTTCAAAATGTCACTACTTGACTTCCGAGCCCCGACATGTGCCCAAACTGTGGTTTACCCCCACATATGGGGTATCAGCGTACTCAGGAGAAACTGTACAACAAATTTTGGGGTCAAATTTCTCCTTTTACCCTTGGGAAAATAATACATTGCAGGCTAAAAAATCATTTTAGAGAAAATAAAATTTTTATTTTATTTTCATGGCTCTGCGTTATAAACTTCTGTGAAGCACTTGGAAGTTCAAAGTCCTCACCACACATCTAGATTAGTTCCTTTAGGGGTCTAGTTTCCAAAATGGGGTCATATGTGGGGGATCTCCAATGTTTAGGCACACAGGGGCTCTCCAAACGTGACATGGTGTCCGCTAATGATTGGAGCTAATTTTCCATTTAAAAAGCCAATTGGCGTGCCTTCCCTTCCGAGCCCTGCCGTGCGCCCAAACAGTGGTTTACCCCCACATATGGGGTATCAGCGTACTCAGGACAAACTGGACAACAACATTTGCGGTCCAATTTCTCCTATTACCCTTGGCAAAATAGGAAATTCCAGGCTAAAAATCATTTTTGAGGAAAGAAAAATTATTTTTTATTTTCATGGCTCTGCATTATAAACTTCTGTGAAGCACCTGGGGGTTTAAAGTGCTCAATATGCATCTAGATAAGTTCCTTGGGGGGTCTAGTTTCCAAAATGGGGTCACTTGTGGGGGAGCTCCAATGCATAGGCACACAGGGGCTCTCTAAACGCGACATGGTGTCCGCTAACAATTGGAGCTAATTTTCCATTCAAAAAGTCAAATGGCGCGCCTTCCCTTCCGAGCCCTGCCGTGTGCCCAAACAGTGGTTTACCCCCACATATGAGGTATCGGCGTACTCGGGAGAAATTGCCCAACAAATTTTAGGATTCATTTTATCCTATTGCCCATGTGAAAATGAAAAACTGAGGCGAAAAGAATTTTTTTGTGAAAAAAAAAGTACTTTTTCATTTTTACAGATCAATTTGTGAAGCACCTGAGGGTTTAAAGTGCTCAATATGCATCTAGATAAGTTCCTTGGGGGGTCTAGTTTCCAAAATGGGGTCATTTGTGGGGGAGCTCCAATGTTTAGGCACACGGGGGCTCTCCAAACACGACATGGTGTCCGCTAACGATGGAGATAATTTTTCATTCAAAAAGTCAAATGGCGCTCCTTCCCTTCCGAACCTTACCATGTGCCCAAACAGTGGTTTACCCCCACATGTGAGGTATCGGCGTACTCATGAGAAATTGCCCAACAAATTTTAGGATCCATTTTATCCTGTTACCCATGTGAAAATGAAAAAAATTGAGGCTAAAAGAATTTTTTTGTGAAAAAAAAGTACTTTTTCATTTTTACGGATCAATTTGTGAAGCCCCCGGGGGTTCAAAGTTCTCACTATGCATCTAGATATGTTCCTTGGGGCGTCTAGTTTCCAAAATGGGGTCACGTGTGGGGGAGCTCCAATTTTTAGGCACACGGGGGCTCTCCAAACGTGACATGGTGTCCGCTAAAGAGTGGAGCCAATTTTTCATTCAAAAAGTCAAATGGCGCTCCTTCCCTTCCAAGCCCTGCCGTGCGCCCAAACAGTGGTTTACCACCACATATGAGGTATCAGCGTACTCAGGACAAATTGGACAACAACTTTCGTGGTTCAGTTTCTCCTTGTACCATTGGGAAAATAAAAAAAATGTTGCTAAAAGATAATTTTTGTGACTAAAAAGTTAAATGTTCATTTTTTCCTTCCATGTTGCTTCTGCTGCTATGAAGCACCTGAAGGGTTAAAAAACTTCTTGAATGTGGTTTTGAGCACCTTGAGGGGTGCATTTTTTAGAATGGTGTCACTTTTGGGTATTTTCAGCCATATAGACCCCTCAAACTGACTTCAAATGTGAGGTGGTCCCTAAAAAAAATGGTTTTGTAAATTTCGTTGTAAAAATGAGAAATCGCTGGTCAAATTTTAACTCTTATAACTTCCTAGCAAAAAAAAATTTTGTTTCCAAAATTGTGCTGGTGTAAAGTAGACATGTGGGAAATGTTATTTATTAACTATTTTGTGTCACATAACTCTCTGGTTTAACAGAATAAAAATTCAAAATGTGAAAATTGCGAAATTTTCAAAATTTTCGCCAAATTTCCGTTTTTATCACAAATAAACGCAGAATTTATTGACCTAAATTTACCACTAACATGAAGCCCAATATGTCACGAAAAAACAATCTCAGAACCGCTAGGATCCGTTGAAGCGTTCCTGAGTTATTACCTCATAAAGGGACACTGGTCAGAATTGCAAAAAACGGCCAGGTCATTAAGGTCAAAATAGGCTGGGTCATGAAGGGGTTAAATTAATTTTCTTGTTTTTTTTTTTTCATTCTTGCATTGCAGGTGACACAATTAATATTGGAGATGTATCCTATAAAGTAAAAACACCACGGAACCCAGAATTGGTGCCACAGAGTTATAGTAAGCCATCATTCTAATATTCAGAAGCTTATTTACATATGTTACCTTTGTTCTTGACCATCTCATTAGATTTATCATGTTAACGATATATTTTTGTTTGTGTTTTTTACTAGTTTAATAATTTTAAATTCTCATCACTTTGCTTAGTTACAGTTTCAGTATTATACTTATGTTGTCATTGCAAAAAATGAGAAGAAACAATATAATCTAGGCAGCCTATAATGATGAAGCCTTTCAAAGTCAGGTTTCTGTTGGATTACTTTAAAAGGAATCTGTCATCAAACTTTTGCCACTCTGAAAGCAACATAATGTAAAGATAGACACCGATTCCAGCCATGTGTTACTTACTGCACTGCTGGCTATAGTTTTGATAATCTCCTGCTGATAAAACAGTCGTTTTATCACTAGAATGTTAGTAAAGGTACCGTCACACTGAACAATTTAACAACAATATCGCTAGCGATCCATGACGTTGCAGCGTCCTGGCTAGCGATATCGTTGTGTTTGACACGCAGCAGCGATCTGGATCCTGCTGTGACATCGTTGGTCGGAGCAGAAAGGCCAGAACTTTATTTTGTCGCTGGATCTCCTGCAGACATCGCTGAATCGCCGTGTGTGACCCCAATTCAGCGATGTCTTCACTGGTAACCAGGGTAAACATCGGGTTACTAAGCGCAGGGCCGCGCTTAGTAACCCGATGTTTACCCTGGTTACCAGTGTAAACCAAACACTACATACTTACATTCCGGTGTCTGTCCCCCGGCGCTCTGCTTCCCTGCTCTGTCAGCGCCGGCCGGCTGTAAAGCACAGCGGTGACGTCACCGCTTTGCTTTACGGCCAGCCGGCGCTCACAGTCAGTGCAGGGAAGCAGAGCGCCGGGGGACAGACACCGGAATGTAAGTATGTAGTGTTTTTTTTTTTTTTTTTTTACATTTACACTGGTAACCAGTGTAAACATCGGGTTACTAAGGGCGGTTACTAAGTCTGTGTGACAGCTCTCCAGCGACCATATAGCGACGCTGCAGCGATCGGCATCGTTGTCTAGATCGCTGCAGCGTCGCTAAATGTGACGGTACCTTAAAACCAGTTGTAGTTCTCCGGATTCATGAGCTCTGTTGTGGCCAAAAGTTTTGACACCCCTGCAATTCTGTCAGATAATACTCAGTTTATTCCTGAAAATGATTGCAATCACAAATTCTTTGGTATTATCTTCATTTAATTTGTCTTAAATGAAAAAACACAAAAGAGAATGAAGCAAAAAGCAAAACATTGATCATTTCACACAAAACTCCAAAAAATGGGCCAGACAAAAGTATTGGCACCCTCAGCCTAAGGCTGGGTTCACACTGCGTTGTGTGAACCCGTTTAACGGACTACGTTACACCGCGGCATAACGCGGTGTAGCGCAGTCCATTAACGCCACCATTACTTGCAATGGCGAACACATCACTAGCGCACGCGCACAATGAGCGTGCGCTAGCGATGTGCCGTCATTGAGTGACGGACCCGAGACGCGGGTTGCAGCGTTTCCAGGTCCGTCACTGCTAGCGCACTGCTAGCGCAGATGGAGCTAGCAGATGCTCCATCTGCGCTTGCGCAGTGCCAAAGTCGGCACTTGCGTTAGTACAGTCCATTTAACGGATTTGTTGAACGGACTGCACAACGCAAGTGTGAACCTAGCCTAATACTTGGTTGCAAAACCTTTAGCCAAAATAACTGCGACCAACCGCTTCCGGTCACCATCAAAGAGTTTCTTAGAATGCTCTGCTGGAATTTTAGACCATTCTTCTTTGGCAAAACTGCTCCAGGTCCCTGATATTTGAAGGATACCTTCTCCAAACTGCCATTTTTAGATCTCTCCACTGGTGTTCTATGGGATTCAGGTCTGGACTCATTGCTGGCCTTCTTAGAAGTCTCCATTGCTTTCTCTCAAACCATTTTCTAGTGCTTTATGATGTGTGTTTTGGGTCATTGTCCTGCTGGAAGACCCATGACCTCTGAGGGAGACCCAGCTTTCTCACACTGGGCCCTACATTAGGCTGCAAAATTTCTTGGTAGTCTTCAGACTTCAAAATGCCATGTACACGGTCAAGCAGTCCAGTGCCAGAGGCAGCAAAGCAACCCCAAAACATCAGGGAACCTCCGCCATGTTTGACTGTAGGGACCGTGTTCTTTTCTTTGAATGCCTCTTTTTTTTTCTCCTGTAAACTCTGTTGATGCCTTTGCCCAAAAAGCTCTACTTTTGTCTCATCTGACTAGAGAACATTCTTCCAAAACGTTCTAGGATTTTTCAGGTAAGTTTTGGCAAACTCCAGCCTGGCTTTTTTATGTCTCGGGGTAAGAAGTGGGCTCTTCCTGGGTTTCCTACCATTAAGCTCCTTTTAATTCAGATGCTGACAGATAGTACGGGGGGTTGACACTGTTGTACCCTCGGACTGCAGGGCAGCTTGAACTTGTTTGGATGTTAGTCGAGGTTCTTTATCCAACATCCGCACAATCTTGCATTGAAATCTCTTGTCAATTTTTCTTTTCCGTCCACATCTAGGGAGGTTAGTCACAGTGCCATGGGCTTTAAACTACTTGATGACACTGCGCATGGTAGACACAGGAACATTCAGGTCTTTGGAGATGGACTTGTAGCCTTGAGATTGCTCATGCTTCCTCACAATTTGGTTTCTCAAGTCCTCAGACAGTTCTTTGGTCTTCTTTCTTTTCTCCATGCTCAATGTGGTACACACAAGGACACAGGACAGAGGTTGAGTCAACTTTAATCCATGTCAACTGGCTGCAAGTGTGATTTAGTTATTGCCAACACCTGTTAGGTGCCACAGGTAAGTTACAGGTGCTGTTAATTACACAAATTAGAGAAGCATCACATGATTTTTCGAACAGTGCCAATACTTTTATCCACCACCTTTTTTATGTTTGGTGCGGATTTATATCCAATTTGGCTCTAGGACAATTCTTTTTGTGTTTATTTTCATTTAAGACAAATTAAATGAAGATAATAATAACAAACAATTTGTGTTTGCATTCATTTTCAGGAAGAAACTGAGTATTATCTGACTGAATTGCAGGGGTGTCAATACTTTTGGCCACAACTGTATAACCCCAACCCCACCATTGATTGGCATTTTTTTGCCTACACACAGTCTACATATAAAGGTATCAATCAGTGGTGTGGGCGTGGTTATACAGTACCCAGTAAACAAAATATTGGGGGAATCTGAGTATGTGCCCCATATCATCCTGTCCTCAGATGGGATATCAAAAACAACTTTTATTCTATAAACTACTGACAACATGTCTCCGAAGTTCCAGGCAATAAATATAGTATTTATTTTCTGAAAAATGAGAAGTGGTCAAAATAACAAAAAAAATGCATTGCTTGCAAACCTCAAATAATGCAAAAAAACAAAGAAACTAAAAAAAAGTTCATAATAATTTAGGAACAACAATACTAATGTTTAAACTCAGGAAGAGTTCAGAAATCAATATTTTGTGGAATAACCATTATTTTTTTCACAGCTTTCATGCGTTTTGGCATGCTTTCCACCAGTCTTTCACACTGCTTTTGGGTGGCCTTATGCCACTCCCGGTACAAAAATATAAGCAGTTCTTCTTTGTTTGATGGTTTGGGACTATCCATCTTCCTCTTGATTACATTCCAGAGGTTTTCAATGGGCTTCAGGTCTGGAGATTTGGCTGGCCATGACAGGGATTTGATGTGGTGGTCCTTCATCCATGCCTTGATTGACCTAGCTGTGTGGCGTGGCGCATTGTCCTTCTGGAAAAAAAAGTCCTCAGAGTTGGGGAACATTGCCTGAGCAGAAGGAATCAACTGTTTTTCCAGGATAACCTTGTATGCGGCTTGATTCATACGTCCTTCGCAAAGATTAACCTACCCAATTCCAGCCTTGCTGGAAATGGGATAGTTATATTGATTATGGTGTCGTCGCCACTCACCATCTTGGTTTTTTCTTCAGAGTTTTGTAGGAACACACATGTCATACTTTCATGCCCACCCATCATGTTATGTGCAGAGGCTGAAGGAAATACTGATGGGCATATTGTAGCTGGTATTCAAATACTGCCATCTGCTGCTCACCAATCCTTGCTGACATGTGTAATTTGAAGTTCCAGCTCATAGTCACTTCGTTCACCAGTTGGTGAACTGGAACTTGCAAGCACTGCTGCTGCACTGCTAGTTACAGCAGCAGCTGTAACTGGCTTGCAGAAATGGGTGCTCACACAGCATATTTTCACAAGTAGCTCAGGCAAATCTAGGTAGATTTTCAGAAACTTCTGAACCACTAAGTTAAGCACGTGGGCGAGGCAAGATACGTGTGCAAGGTTGCCAAGTTTAAGAACCGCCACCAGATTACAGCCACATAACACAGGACCATGCCTGGTTGCAGATTCAGCGGCGAGAGCCACATATCTGTCTGTTCTGTTATATCTTTGCACAATTCTGCAGCTGTGTGCTTTTTGTCACCTAAACAAATTAGCTTCAGCAGAGTGTGTTCCCACTTCACCGAGGCAGTACTGCAGTGCATTCAACTTGCTACTTATATGGACAACATGCTCCGAGATGACAAATCAGAGATTGAGGAGGAGGGTGCAGGAACTGGTTTATGAGGTGGAGGAAATCCTAACGGAACTAGGGCCCGCAATCCTCGGCGTTGGTAGCACGTGTGCCATCCCAGAATCTGACTTGATCCTGGCCTCACAAGGTTTACCCAATGTGCTATCAGGGAAATATGGCATCCCTGACAACAAGCACTTGTCTAAGTGTCAGTCGCTATTTGGACCTTCCCAGGAACTGCGTTGGTCAAAGAAGAGGTGATGTTATGGAACACATGCTACTGTAAGGCATGGACGGCACACCTGAAAAAATACTGGCGGCAGAAGACTGAGTACCAAGGGACGGCTGTCGCCATTAGGTTGAAGAAAGCCTCAGTGTCCAAAAGCCTAAACTGCAACCTTTCCAGGACAAGCAGTCTGGAAATGTGCCAGTTTAGTGTTTGGGCCTGTAGCTGGGTATTTGCGTTTGTATTCCAAGGCCTGTGGTTGGACCTGCGATGGGACAAGTAATTGGACATGTTTGCCGATGGTGCAAGTCTGGAGGCATCAGCGCCTGCTTCCCGGACAGGAAATTGGCAACCACCAAGCACAGTGGAAGACACAGGGGTGTCACTCGCAGACACTGATTGTGGATCAAGGCATTCGGCCCACCTACTCTGGTGCCTTGATGACATGTTCCTGAGCATGCAAGTAGTGGTCAGGCCGCTGCTGATCTTGGTACAGCACAGGCTGCTAATGACGACAGTTTTTTTTTTTTTTTAATCGTTCGCACTTTCTTTAAAAAGCGTCAGACTGTGGAACACCTAACCATTGGCCTCGGAACTTGCTATATGGGGGTGCTCTGGAGAACAGTTGCCTGCCTTCTCCCTCTGGCCACCCCACTGCCTGTTGCGGGGCTGTGGAACCCTCTCCCTACGCGCTGCTGTCCTCGCGCTGTATGACATCTGGGCCATTGACTTCATTGTCCACCACCTCGTCTTCCACTTCTGCACTCTAGTCCTTTTGACTTTTTGACTTAACAACAACATCGCTTGTTGGCAATTGTCTCATCATCTACCTCTTGAGACACAAATTGCCGTTTTACCCGATCATCATCTTCGGACTGTGGCTACTCAAATATTTGGGCATCAATACACAATCTGCTCATGTCTCTCTTGAAACGTGCAGGGCAAGAGGCAAGAATTAATAGAAATGTAAAGAGCTCCTTGGAGTTTCCAAGTGTGGAATCGCTTGTTTCCTTGGACTCACCATAGTGGGAGGAAGGAGGTTCAGGATGAGGATTGTGTGTTCCAGACTCTTTGCTAGTGAGACTTTACCATATGGAAGACAAGGTGGTGCTGGGAAACATACTGGAAGCATCATCTGCCATCCAACCTGCCACCTTTTCTGGCTTCGAGTGGTGTTTCATGCTCTCCTGCAAAGTGGGACAAGTAACTACATCTCGTGGATGAGCATGTTTGTTATGCTCCTTCAGCAGGCAGGCATGGTTTTATCTAGCCCACGGCCGCAGCCTATACGTGCACCATCAGCAGCACATTCACTTCCTCATCCCTTACTTGCACGCCTTACGCATTTTATATCTTCATTATATAATATACGCCTGCAAATTTTCCGGTATTAAAAGGGAAAAGAAAATATTCAGCCTGCAAATTACTTTTGTTTTTAGGCTCCAGCAGCAGTATACCTATAGAAGAACTGTAAGGCAATAAACCCTACCTATATGCCTCTCATCCAAAATTATCACTCCCCTACCAGCTATCCCTGTACTGAATGCAGGTAACAGTGTTTATACTAGAGAAAGGACAGTCTGTAGCCCTGCAAATTAAAACAAAAGTAATGGAGCAGCAGCAATATAAAAGTACTGCAATAGCAATTAAACACTGCCTATATTGCTAAGCTCTCCCTCCTACATCAACTCTCCCTGAACTGCTTCTAGAGGAGAGAGTGCCGCGTATCGCATCACAGGGTCTTATATATCACCTGCTGAAAAGATACGGCTGGGCAATCATAGTAATACCAGTAGACAACGTGGCAAGGGCATTATTGTGCAATGCAGGCAAACCCTGCATGTTTACTGGTTGTCTAACAGCCGCAAAATATGTGGGGCGGGGACTCGAGCATGGCGCTTGAGCACTCATGAGCAATCCCGATCACCCTGATGCTTGATCGAGTATGCTCAGTGATCACTACAATGTACAATCACTAGTGATGAGCGCGTATACGTATGCCGAGCACGCTCGGGTGGTCTCGAAGTATTTGTGACTGCTCAGAGATTTCCTCGAAAAAAATCTGGCACACTGTTTTTCCAAACACGGTGAAATTTATTAGAAATGTAAATTTATTTTATTTCGTATTCAAGCAAAATGCGCACAAAAAGGACCAACAAGGTACATAAGGTAGGTATCAAGATCCACATGAGGTAGGTATTATATTTCAACGTTTCGGCTATAGCATTAGCCTTTATCAAGAGATACCAAAAGGATGTGACTCGAGTGCTCAGGAAGGTCCGGAGTGCTCAGAGATTTCGTTTTTGTTGGCACAGCTGCATGATTAACAGCTACTAGCCAGCCTGAGTACAAGTGGTGGTTGCCTGGTTACTAGGGAATCCCCACATGTAATCAAGCTGTCTAACAGTCGCAAATCATGCAGCTGCGGCAACTAAAACTAAATCTCCGAGCAGTCACAAATAGTTGGAGACCACCTGAGTGCTCAGGAAAACCTGAGCAACGAGTACACTCGCTCATCACTGGTGATCACTAAGACAAAGACAAATTTTAGCACTGGTTCTGTTCACTACTAGAGATGGGCGAACCCAAGCAATAAATTTTGGTGTTCTTACCGAACACCTACTGAACACGGACACCAGGAAGTCCGTTTTACTGTTTGGGTTCGACACCCCCCCCCCTTCCCCAGACACAGTGTGATTCTCGCTCTGCCATCTGCATGACAGCGTGAGAAATACTGTCGGACCTGATCTGTGGTAAGATTTATACCACCGGCCAGAGAGCCACGGCTGCCATGCTGTGAGATGACAACGTGAGCTCGCACCTGTGACCGGAGTTAAAAAGTCTACCTCCAGTCACTGGTGTCAGCTGATGGGGCTAATACTCCAATCAGCTACTACTCCCATCAGATTACACCTGCTGCTGCTAATAGGCTTGGGTTCACCTGTATTTTTGATATTCAGCCAGGCAAAACTGACAGCTGCGAGCGTAAACATTACATAAACTCACCCGCGGTGTGGGTTTACAAGCCGCTAGTCTCCGCAACAGAAATTTCCTCAATAGAGAATATATTGGATGCGGTAAATCCGCTTTGTTCAATGAACACATGCGGATTTAACTGCGTGATTGAATGCAATGTTTTGAACGCAACAAAAATACACTTCATCCAAAGCGCTGCTATTTCTTGATTGTGGGCACATACCCTAAAACATAGTTACTGGTACCTACATTGATATTTACATAGTAGGCATTATTTATTGCTCTTTTTATAACTCCATTGTTTTCCATATATAATCATCATTATCTGGATCTTATTTGTTACATAAAGCCATAGAATTTAGAACTGATGGCACACAGACATAAAAAAAAACTAAGCAGTCCTTTTAAAACAATTTTGCCTTTTCCATGTGTAATTAAAGCTCCTGTAATCAATTATCTCATTTTGTCCAAAGCTAAAAGTGACTTATAATTGATTTCATTATTCAACGTTTCTCCCCTAAGCCATGAAAAGTTCTATATCTTAATTCTTTACCTAATTATTTTTAACATCCCCCAAAGCCATCACTAACCTTTAAATCCTCAATTAATACCATTTAGATTTGTAGTGTATGCGGAGGATATGTCATATTTGCTAGCTAATAGCTGGAAGTTGGAATTATACAGGACAAATGGGCCTCATGGAGAGAAACTTAACAAGATAGTGGGACACATAGTGAAAAGGAAAAGTGATTTATCACGAGTGAGGCTAAAGATGATGACAGGCGAGATCACATTGCATGTAAATTTCTTTACTTCTCTATATCTCTCAAAGGTACGGCCACTTTAATTTCCTAGACTCCTGTCTAAATTGTCTGGTTATGCATTTATTTTTACCACACCATAACTTTGTAACCCTTCTAATTGATCTGTATCCTGAATATGCTGCCATATTTATTGGAAACATTTTAAAGGCTGGATCTAAGTTCTCATTGTTCAGAGATTTATGGGCTTTTGTGTCTTCTTTGAAATAGGATTGATACACTGTATTATCCTATTTTCAGATAGCTTCTATTAGCCAATCTGCACATTTTTTGTCTTTAATAACCTGTACAGCAGATCTGAAATATACTACCCATTCATAGGTCAACATACACTGTGTGCAGAATTATTAGGCAATTTGTATTTTTAGAGGATTATTTTTATTATTGATCAGCAACTATGTTCTCAATCAACCCCAAAGACTCATAAATATCAAAGCTTAATATTTTTGGAAGTTGGAGTGGTTTTTTTTTTAGATTTGGCTATCTTAGGAGGATATCTGTTTGTGCTGGTAACTATTACTGTGCATAATTATTAGGCAACTTAATAAAAACCAAGTATATTACAATCTCACTTGTTCACCAGGTAAACCGATATAACTGCAGAAAATGTTGAAATAAACATTTTTAACATGCAATAACAAACCCTAAAAAAATTAGTGACCAATATAGCCACCTTTCTTTATGATGACACTAACAGCCTTCCATCCATAGATTCTGTCAGTTGCTTGATCTGTTTACAACCAACATTGCGCGCAGCAGCCACCACAGCCTCCCAGACACTGTTCCGAGAGGTGTACTGTCTTCCCTCCCTGTAGATCTCACATTTTATGAGGGACCACAGGTTCTCTATGTTCTGTGTTCAGATCAGGTGAACAAGGGGGCCATGTCATTTTTTTTTCTTCTTTGAGACCTTTACTGGTCAGCCACATTGTGGAGTAGTTGGAGGCATGTGATGGAGCATTGTCGTGCATGAAAATCATGTTTTTCTTGAACGATACCGACTTCTTCCTGTACCACTGCTTGAAGAAGTTGTCTTCCAGAATTTGGCAGTAGGTCTGGGAGTTGAGCTTGACTCCATCCTCAACCCGAAAAGGTCCCACAAGTTCATCTTTGATGATAACAGCCCATACCAGTACCCCACCTCCACCTTGCTGGTGTCTGAGTCGGAGTGGAGCTCTCTGCCCTTTACTGATCCAGCCTCTGGCCCATCCATCTGGCCCATCAAGAGTCACTCTCATTTCATCAGTCCATAAAACCTTTGAAAAGTCCTTCTTATGGTATTTCTATGCCCATGTCCCTGAGTATTGCACACCTTGTGCTTTTTGTTACTCCAGTAACGTTGCAGCTCTGAAATATGGCAAAACTGGTGGCGCATGGCAGCTTCACGCTTGATTTTCCTCAATTCACGGGCAGTTATTTTGCGCCTTTTTTGCCCAACACGCTTCTTGCGACCCTGTTGGCTATTTGCCATGAACCGCTCGCTTGTTTGGTGATCACGCTTCAAAAATTTGGCAATTTCAAGACTGCTGCATCCCTCTGCAAGACATCTCACGATTTTGGACTTTTCAGAGCCCGTAAAATCTCTCTTCTGACCCATTTTGCCAAAGGAAAGGAAGTTGCCTAATAATTAAGCACACCTTATATAGGGTTTTGATGTCATTAGACAACACCCCTCCTCATTACAGAGATGCACATCACCTGATTTACTTAATTGGTAGATGGCTCTCAAGCCTGAACAGCTTGGAGTAGGACAACGTGTATAAAACGTATCATGTGATCAAAATACATCTTGCCTAATAATTCTGCACCCAGTGTATTTAGGCAGCAAATCTGTTTTGTATACGTTTGTAGAAGCTACAATGATAACCTTTTCCTGTTCTATTTTTGGGAAAACTAGAGGTAGCTGAGACCTTGGAGTACATGATCAGAGCTGGATGTTCTGGGCCCCGATCACTTGATCGCTGTTATTCAATGAATAACGGCGATCATGTAAAAAAAAAAAAAAGTGTGCCCGCTATTAAAATAATTTCTTTCTCTTCTAACATGATATATACGTCAGAGGAGAGGGAAATGATGTCCCCAGACCCTCTTGCTTCGTCCCCTGGCCCTCCGCCTCCACTTCATGAAAAAAAAAAATGGCGGACGCCCCACACGCCTTCCTAGATCTGCCGTCCGACACCCGATGACAGCAGGTATTTTTCTTATTGATTAGTCAGATTAATGTTTTTTATAATTTTTATTTTTCATTCTTTCTCCGTCAGTGTTGGGGTTAGAGTTGAGATTGGGTTTAGGGTTGTTTTTTTTTTTTTTCAAAAGTTTATACAAAATGATGACGATATGGCGACTAGTGTTGCGTGCAACTGCTTGCATTGAGTATGCACAGAGTATCGCGTGTGCTTGAGTGATATGTTCGAGTCTCCACCTCGCATGCTTTGCGTCTGTTAGGCAGCCAAACAACCATGTGGGAATTGGCTGCCATACATGGGCAATTCCCACATGTCACTCAAGCACCTGGGATACTCGGTGCAAATCCAAGCACCCTATGCTAACTCGAGTAGCGAGTTCTCAACACTAATAATGATATATTCAATATGACGACCTAATGTTGTCAAATTCTGTGTTCAAAATCCTCACTATATACCTCTGGAGAAAATCCTTGAAGGGTGTAGTTTCCAAAACCGGGTCCGTTATCGGGGGTTGTTTTATTTGGGCGCCTTAGGGACTTTGCAAATGTTGCCCGCAATCTTTTTTCAGACAATTTGTGTTCCAAATTTCAAATTTTGCTACTTCCATTCCGAGCCCTGCCATTTTTCCAAACATAACTTTTTGACTACACATGGGGTAACGTCGCTCTCATGAAGTGAGGAACAAACTGTGAGGTCCACTTTTTGGTGTTATCTCTTGCAAAAGTGAGAAATTTGGGGCTAAAACAACATTTTTTCCCAAAAATGAACTTTTTCAATATGACAACCTAATGTTATTAAATTCTGTGTTGTACTTGTGGGTTCAAAATGCTCACTGTATCCCTGAATAAAATCATTGAAGGGTGTACTTGGTGTACTTTCCTATTTGGGGTTTCTGCTGTTTAAGCACCGTAGGGGCTCCTCAAATGCGACATGGTGCCCGCCATCTTTCAGGTAAATTTGTGTTCCGAAATTAAAATATTGCCCCTTCTGTTCAGAGTCCTGCTGTTTGTCCAAACAGAAACTTTTGACTACGTTTGGGGTGTCACCACACTCATAAGAAAGTTGGTAACCAACTGTGGGGTCCAGTTTTTGGTGTTACCTCTTGCAAAAGTTAGAAATTTGAAGATTAATCAAGATTTTAGATGTAACATTATAATTTTCTATACATTCCACTTTGCATTAATTCCTGTGTAGCAACTGAAGGGTTAAACAATTTCTCAAGAACAGTTTTAAATTATTTGATGTGTGTTTTTTTTTTAAATGGTATCACTTTTGGGAAATTTTCAATATATATTATAGGCCCCTCAAAGTCCACTCTCCCAGTGGGTCATGTCATCCGCGAACCATTACAGTGAAATCTGCATTATACTAAATTATGGAGCTCCTTCCCTTCGGAGTTTTGCACTATGCCTCCAAATCAGTGCCTGATTATATGTAGCATAGTGGTGTACTCAGGATAAATTACAAAACAAACTGAGAGGTCTATTTTTTCCTATTGGCTATTCTAAAAATGTAAAATTTGGAGCTAAATCAACATTTTAGCAGTAAAAATGTAATTACCGTATATACTCGAGTATAAGCCGTGATTTTCATCCCATTTTTTTGGGCTGAAAGTCCCCCTCTCGGCTTATACTCGAGTCATACCAAGGGGTCAGCAGGGGAGGGGGAGCGGGGGCTGTCTAATTATACTCACCTGCTCCTTGTGCGGTCCAAACTGGTCCCTGCTTCCCGGCGCCCCAGCTTCTTCCTGTACTGAGCGGTCACATGGTACCGCTCATTACAGTAATGAATATGCGGCTCCCCCTCCCATAACGGGGAGGGGGAGTGCAGTGCTGCGCAATATTCACCTGCTCCTCGTTCCGGGCGCCGCTGCGTCTTCTGCAGTGACACTCAGGTCAGAGGGCGAGGTGACGTGGTTAGTGCGTGCCCTCTGCCTGAACTTGCAGTGCAGAAGACGCTGAAGATGGAGCTGCGCCGGAACGAAGTCAGGTGAATATTGAAAGTGCCGGGGGCCTGAGCGACAAGAAGTGAGTATGTGATTTTTTTTTTTTTTAATGCAGCAACAGCAAATGGGGCAGGTGTCTGTATGGAGCATGTTATGGGGCCATAACGTTTGCGCAGCACTATATGGGGCAAGTGTCTGTATGGGGCCATAACGTTTGTGCAGCACTATATGGGGCAAGTGTCTGTATGGGGCCATAACGTTTGTGCAGCACTATATGGGGCAAGTGTCTGTATGGGATAAATATCTTTATGGAGCATCTTATGGGGCCATAATCAAGGTTTATTCACCACTTAACACTTAACCTACTGATGTCTCAATTAATTTTACTTTTATTGGTGTCTATTTTTACTTTTGACATTTACCGGTAGCTGCTGCATTTCCCACCCTAGGCTTATACTCGAGTCATTAAGTTTTCCCAGTTTTTTTGTGGCAAAATTAGGGGGTCGACTTATACTTGGGTTGGCTTATACTCGAGTATATATGTATTTCTAAACCACCCAAAAGTATAAATTTCTGTGAGGCACATGTGGTTGTCAAACATGCTCACTGCACCCCTAGATTAATTCATTGAGATGTGTAGTTTGTAAAATGACTCTTATCTGGGGTTTCTGCTGTCTTGACCTCTCAGCGGCTCTGCCAATGTGACATGGTACTCTCAAACCATTCCAGCAAAATCTGATTTCAAATATGGTGCTTCTTCTCTACTGTGCTTTGCACAGTGCCTCAAAAGTAGTTTTCACACCTACCACATGTAGGGTATCTGACTGCTAAAGGGAAATTGGTCAACAAATTGTATGGTCCATTTTGCTCCATTACCCTTGTGAAAATTAAAAATAAACAACATTTTTGTGGGGAAAAAATATTTTTTCATTTTCACAGTTCAAAGTTATAAACTTCTGCGAAGTACCTGGGGTTTACAGCTGCTGACCACACATCGATACATTCCTTGAGCGGTCTAGTTTCCAAAATCGGGTCACATGTAGAGGTTTTTCACTATTTAGGTACATAAGGGGCTCTCCAAACGCGACGTCAAAAAGTAAAATTGCGCTCCTTCACTTCCGAGCTCAGCCTTGAGCTCAAGCAGTAGATTTCTCCCACATATGGAGTATAGGTGTACTCGGGAGAAACTGCACAACAATTTTCTCCTGTTACCTTTGTGAAAATTGAAAATTTTAGGCTAAAAGTATATTTTTGTGGGAAAAATTTGTTTTTTTTTTTTGTTTTTTTTTAATTATTTTCATGGCTCAATGTTATAAACTTCTGTGAAGAGCCTGGGGGTTCGAGGTGCTCACCAGATTTCTAAATACATTCCTTGAGGGGTCTAGTTTCCAAAATGGGGGTCACTTGTAGGGGGTTTCCATTCTTTAGGCACATTAGGGGTTCTCCAAATACGACAGGGTGTTAACTCTTGATTCCAGCCATTTTTGCGTTCAAAAAGTCAAGCGGTGCTGCTTCCCTTCCGAGCTCTGCCGTGTGCCCAAATATTAGTTTTCTCCCACATATGGGTTATCGTCATACTCAGTAGAAATTGCACAAAAAATGTTGGGGTTAATTTTCTCCTGTTTCCCTTGTGAAAGTAAAATATTTTGGGCTAAAATAGCAATTTTGTGAAAAAAGTAAAATGTTCATTGTTACAGAACCCCCAGCACCAAGAATATGTTATGCTATATATATATTCTGTATAATAGTTTCCATGTGAAATGCATCAGTCCACAGGCTGCATCCCTGGACAAGATATTTTCTTTCTGACCTCCCTCCCACGTCACCGCTCTGCTTTCCGGCCGCTGTGCTCACAGCCAGTACAGGAGGAGTGCAGAGCACAGCGCTGGAGGACAGACAGCGGTAGGTAAGTACCGTATATACTCGAGTATAAGCCGACCCGAGTATAAGCCGACCCCCCTAATTTTGCCACAAAAAACTGGGAAAACTTATTGACTCGAGTATAAGCCTAGGGTAGAAAATGCAGCATTTACCGGTGAATTTCAAAAATAAAAATAGATGCTCCATACCGTTCATTATTGCCCCATAGATGCTCCATGTACAACTGTGCTATATAGAATGCTCTGCACCGTTGATTATGGCCCCATAGATGCTCCTTATAATGCTGTGCCATATATGCTCTGCACCTTTGATTATGGCCCCATAGATGCTCCTTATAATGCTGTGCCATATATGCTCTGCACCTTTGATTATGGCCCCATAGGTGCTCCTTATAATGCTGTGCCCCATATATGCTCTGCACCTTTATGGCCCCATAGGTGCTCCTTATAATGCTGTGCCCCATATATGCTCTGCACCTTTATGGCCCCATAGGTGCTCCTTATAATGCTGTGCCCCATATATGCTCTGCACCTTTATGGCCCCATAGGTGCTCCTTATAATGCTGTGCCCCTTATATGCTCTGCACCTTTATGGCCCCATAGGTGCTCCTTAGAAGGCTGTGCCCCATATATGCTCTGCACCTTTATGGCCCCATAGGTGCTCCTTATAATGCTGTGCCCCATATATGCTCTGCACCTTTATGGCCCCATAGGTGCTCCTTATAATGCTGTGCCCCTTATATGCTCTGCACCTTTATGGCCCCATAGGTGCTCCTTATAATGCTGTGCCCCTTATATGCTCTGCACCTTTATGGCCCCATAGGTGCTCCTTAGAATGCTGCTGGTGCTGCCATAAAAAAAAAAAAAAATCACATACTCACCTCTCTTCTCAGGACGCCGGCGCTTTCAATAATTACCTGCTCCTCTGCGGCTCCGTCTCCAGCACTGACGCTCAGCAGAGGGCGCGCACTGACTACGTCACCGCGCCCTCTAACCTGAGCGTCATTGCTAGAGGACGCTGCAGACGGAGCCGGAGCGAGGAGCAGGTAATTATAGCGCTGGGCTCCCCTTACCTGCTGCGGCGCAGTCCCTGCAGTCCCTGGCTTCTCCGGCGCTGCAGCTTCTTCCTGTAATTGAGCGGTCACATGGCACCGATCATTTACAGCAATGAATATGCGGCTCCTCCCCTATGGGGGTGGAGCTGCCTATTCATTTCTGTAATGAGCGGTGCCATGTGACCACTCAGTGCAGGAAGAATCTGCAGCGCCGGAGAAGCCAGGGACTGCAGGGACCGCGCCAGGAGCAGGTAAGTATGATTACACAGCCCCCGCTCCCCCTCCCCTGCTGACACCCGGGTATATGACTCGAGTATAAGCCGAGAGGGGGACTTTCAGCCCAAAAAAATGGGCTGAAAATCTCGGCTTATACTCGAGTATATACGGTATGTAGCGTTTGTTTTTTTTTACTTTTAGGATGGTAACCAGGGTAAACATCGGGTTACTAAGCGCGGCCCTGCGCTTAGTAACCCGATGTTTACCCTGGTTACCGGCATCGTTGGTCGCTGGAGAGCGGTCTGTGTGACAGCTCTCCAGCGACCAAACAGCGACGCTGCAGCGATCCGGATCGTTGTCGGTATCGCTGCAGCGTCGCTTAATGTGAAGGGGCCTTAAATAAAGTGGGTTCTTTTAGACTGGAAATACCTGGAGTAGCAGTCAGCTTTTATATGCTCCCATGTAGTCAAGAAACTCTAGCCAGCGTCCTTCATTCAGACTCCAGCCAAAGCAGAGTGGAGCTCCGGAAACACGGGGTGGTACTGAAAGAGGTACCCCAGATTGGTAGACTCCGTTACACTGGTGGCAGACAGCGGGATGTGATATCCCTTCTACAGAAGGAAAGGAATGAATGGAAGACAACTACCAGAAGTTAAAGAGGACTACATTAAAAGATCTGGTGGAAGCCCGAGGGTTAATCGCCAGCAACAAACAAAAGCGGATTTGATAGCAGCCATCATGGAACACGACAGTGCAGCGCCCCCCAATGTGAACGTGGAGGAGACTGAATTCCAGAGGGAGGTAAAGAACAGACTGGCGTTCTATGGCCAAAACCCTGCAGTAGAGATCATACGAGAGGTGATGGCTGATGTGCGTACTGATCTGATGGAAGAGATGGCCGAGCGGACCAGGATAGAGCTAAGCAAGATGGAGATGGCAGAGCGGAGAGAGGAGAGTCAGCGAGCAAGGGGAGCTCTGGCCTCCGCCCAGGCACCTTCAACAGTAAGCCACAAAAAGATCCAGTATAATGCCTTCCGACAGTTGGGGGAGGCAGAGGAAGACATTGATGGCTTTCTGCAGGACTTTGAGCGGCAGTGTGCCCTTCATCAAGTGAAGCCGGAGGAACGGGTTCAAATTCTGGCCAGCAAGCTGACAGGCCGGGCAGCAGACGCCTATCGCATGGTACCTGATGAGTACTGTATGGACTATGAGCGGATCAAAGAAGTGATCTTGGCCCGGTATGCGCTGACACCAGAGGCATACCGCCAAAAGTTCCGTGGACTTATAAAACGAGTAACCGATACCCACGCTGAATGGGCCTGTAAATTACGGCGGTCACTGCTACAGTGGGTACAAGGGAGCCAAGCAACCACTAAGGAGGACGTCCTACAGCTCTTCTTGTTAGAACGATTCTTTAATGGACTAAACCCCGAGACACAGGAATGGCTTCAGGACAGGCGGCCAAGGACTCTTGAGGAAGCCGCTCGTCTGGCCGATGAACATCATGACGCCAGGTGGCCTCAGTTGTCCGGATCAAAGATGGTCACTAGGGGTCCGCCCATGGACCTGGAGGGCCCCAAACCACCGAAGATTGTAGAGGGACCAGCTAGAAACCCCGCCTACCACAGTTCCCCTGGGGCGCGATGCCACACCTGCCGTCAGCTGGGCCACCTGCAAAGACAATGTCCCAACCGGACTCAGCATACCCAGTGGCCAAAGGCGGGAACAGCTACCTTCCGCCGGGCCGCTGTACACTGCTACCAAGGCGAAGCTGACCCGGCATTGGGGGCTACAACTAACCAAGGGGTGGAAGACATGGAGGAAGTGCTGCATGAAGTAGACCCCGTGCAGGCAGCCCGGGCAGATAATTGACAACAGAATCGACAGGTCGTGTGGGTTAATGGGAAACGCATGCAGGGACTAAGAGATTCCGGAGCAACTTTGACCCTTGTGAAGCCTCATCTCGTCCGGGACCAAGAGAAGACGGACCGGACAGTGGCAGTCCGTGTAGCAGGGGGAGCCATACATCTACTACCCACTGCCAGGATTCACCTGAACTGGGGAGTTGGGGATGGCCTTGTTGAGGTCGGCTTGATGGAGGATTTGCCTGAAGAAGTTTTGCTGGGAAATGACTTGGGGCCCATGTTGTCTGCCTTCTCGGTTGCCCCTCTGGCTGAGACATATCCTGTGACCACCCGGAGACCAGCTCGAGCTGCGGAGGCGGAATCACACTCAGAGGAGGCCCAGGTAAGACATCCCAGCCCTATACGTATTCCCATAGCCAGACACATTTCTTGGGCCACCCCAGATGAATTTAAGAGGGAGTTACTTGAGGATCCTTCATTGCAGGCATATCGGGGGAAGGCACAGGAGGGGAGAGGGGTACTGGAAGGGGAACAGTTTATATGGAAGCAGGGACTCCTCTACCGGATCACAGAGCAGCACCACACAGGGACGAGCCCCACTATAAAACGACAGCTGGTAGTTCCCAAGATGTATAGGCAGGAGTTACTGCGAATCTCTCATGACATACCCTTGGCCGGGCATTTCGGCGTCAGTCGCACCAGGCATCGTCTGACACAAAACTTCTTTTGGCCGGGGGTAACCTATGATGTTTGTCAATACTGCCAGACCTGTGACAGTTGCCAGCGCATTGGAAAGAGGGGAGATCGATGCAAGGCTAAATTACGCCCTCTCCCCATTGTTGAGGAACCATTTAGCTGAGTAGCGGTCGATCTGATAGGGCCGTTAGCCAAACCCAGTCCGTCAGGGAAAAGGTATATATCGACAGGCCCTGTGTATCTGTGTTATATATTCTGTGTGTTGTAAATAAAGTGGGTTCTTTTAGACTGGAAATACCTGGAGTAGCAGTCAGCTTTTATATGCTCTCATGTAGTCAAGAAACTCTAGCCAGCGTCCTTCATTTAGACTCCAGCCAAAGCAGATTGGTCCTCCGGAAACACGGGGTGGTACTGAAAGAGGTACCCCAGATTGGTAGACTTCGTTACATTCATTTTTTTTAATTCCACATTCTATAAATTTCTGCAAAGCAACTGAAGGGTTAATAAACTTCTTGAATGTGGTTTCGAAGACTTTGATGGATGCAGTTTTTAGAATGATTTCACTTTTGGTTATTTTCTGTCACACAGGCCCTCCAAAGTCACTTCAAATGTGATGTGGTCCCTAAAAGATGGTTTTGTAAAATTTGTTGGAAAAATGAGAAATTGCTGATCAACTTTTAACCCTTATAACTTCCTAAAAAAAAAAAAAAGTTAAAAAAATGATGCAGATGTTAAGTAGACGTTTGGGAAATGTTTTTGATTATTTATTTACCGTATATAGCACCATTGATTCCATGGTGCTGTACACGAGATGGGGTTACATCAAAATACAAATATCACTTACAGTAAACAAAACTAACAATGACAGACTGGTACAGAGGGAAGAGGACCCTGCCCTTGCTGACTTACATTCTACATGATTAATTATTGATTCATTATTTTGTGTGGTATAGCAATCTGATTTAAGGACATTAAAATTAAGTTTTAAAATAACCAAAAATTCTAATTTTTTATAACATTTTTCATTATTTTCTTAAATATATCCAACTTATGTCGACCAACTTTTACCAGTCTCATGAAGTGCAATATGTCCCGAAAAAACAGTCTTAGAATCACTGGGATCCGTTGAAGCGTTCCAGAGTTATTGCCACATAAAGTGACACTGCAGCCACTTACTCAGTTATTGAAAGTGACTCCGGGGGCTGTGGACAGCCAGAATTCACTGCACAAGAGTGCATGGTAATCACTCCCCCCCGCTGCAGGAATTACATGCTTTTTTGCACACTTGTGCATAAGAGAATGTCAGTCAAGAAGCGGTGGACGTTATGACAACCCACTCGCTGTTTATTGAGCACTGAATGCCCTCAGCTCCACCCCGATGACTGGAAGCAAGTGGCTGCATTGAAGATGTAACATCATTTTCTCCCAGTAGCCACACTTCCAGACTGTGGCACATGTTTAAAACTGTTCTAACCTGCAATTCACCACTGTGGCTGCAGGTAATTACCATTTTTTTCTAATATATTCCCTTAAACCTTGTGCGACTCATGACTATATGACAACCAAGCTGCACTTTTATAAGGCACGTGGGGGTTGCATTGAGCTTACTCCAACTGTTCAAAGTTGTGAATATCGTGGCCATTGTTTCTCTCAAATAGTTTTACTGATTTATGAAAAAAAAATTATGCTTTTATTGATGCCATTTTCAAGTTGTTTTCTTGTTAAATTGCTTTTTCTTTGAATTTCAGTCTCTGATCCTCTAAGCCAATCTGTTGTGCAACATCTAAGATGGATAATGCAAAAAGATCTTCTGGGGCAAGACATCTTCCTCATTGGCCCTCCAGGTCCTCTTCGGAGAGCTATAGCTATGCAATATTTGGTAAGTTGTGAGGAAGACCTCCCGGCTGAATAGTTAGAAGCTTAAATTTAGGTCGTGTTTCCTGAAACAAAAGTTAATTAAGAATAGTTTTAGGACACCCCCAATCTAAAAACAAACAAACAAATTGCCAATTTGACTGTAGGCAAGAAAATAAGATAGTATGCATACTTGTTATTTCCGAGTCCATGATGATCCTGACTATACAACTAGAATGTCACTAAAATCGCCTGGTGAACACTATAAAAAAAAAAAATAAAGCCTGAATTGCTGATTTTTTTTTTTCACTTCTAAAAACAATTAAATAAAAATCCATCAAAAAGTCACAAAAACCAAGTGCTCGCACTTTTCCATCAATGACAAAGTTGTTACTCTTAGAATATGGCAACACAAAAAAAATTTGTTTTTAAATTGCCTCTTTTTGTTCATTATATAGTCATAGCAACTTGCTCTTATTGGTTAGTATTTAGTTTTTTTGTAGTATACTGTAGATGTTAACTGCCTTTTTTTCTGACTGAACACTCCTCCCATTAGCCCAAGGCAGTATTTAAGTAGTGTTGGCTCCTACTTGCATTTTAAATTTCTAGGCTTTTAGACCGGGAGAGGCATGTTTAATAAAATTAGGTTTAGGGTCCCATCAAAGAAGATACACCTTGCCATAGTTGATGGGATCTCATGAATTGGCCAATTTATGTGCTAAGTACCTTTATGTTTATAAGTATATTCTATATAACAGTCGTGCAGTTCAAATGTAATATATAATATGTTTCCATACATCTTAGCGCATACAGAGGCTGCTGTATTCTTTTGTTTGTATATTGTGCATTGTGCACCTGTTCACACTTGCCTTATTCTGTTCTAAGGTGCTGTTCAGTTTTTTTTTGTAGTAAACTTATAAGTAAAGTGAAACGGATCGATTTGTGGTACTCCGGTCCTGCATTCAGGTCAGTAGTACCTGGCGGCTAGACAATAGTGTAGCAAATCTGTTACCTTATTCGTTCGCTGATTGGTCTCGGCAGCTGCCTGTCATGGCTGCCGCGACCAATCGGCGACGTGCACAGTCCGGAAGAAAATGCCGCTCCTTACTCCCCGCACTAACTGCCCGGCGCCCGCATACACCCCTCCGCTCACCGCTCACACAGGGTTAATGCCCGCGGTAACGGACCGCGTTATGCCGTGGGTAACGCACTCCGTTACCGCTGCTATTAACCCTTTGTGACCAAGTTTTTTACTATTGACGCGGCCTATGCAGCGCCAATAGTAAAAACATCTAATGTTAAAATAATGATAAAAAAAAACTATTATATACTCACGTACGCCGCCTTTCCCACTCCTCGCGATACAATTGCCACGTTCCGTTGGCTCAGATCGTCTGGTAGAAGGACCTGCCGTGACGTCACGGTCATGTGACCGCGACATCATCACAGGCTCTGCGCGCCTGCGCGAGCAGCACCTGCCGTGACGTCACGGTCATGTGACCGCGACGTCATTATAGGCCCTGCGCGAGCAGGCTGGGACCGGAAGCTGCCGCCTGTACCTCGCACAGGCGACAGAACTTCAAGGGGCCCTCGGATCGGAAGGTGAGTATGTTTATTTTTTATTTTTTCACCGGTGACATACGTGGCTGGGCAATATACTATGTGGCTCTGGGCAATATACTATGTGGCTCTGGGCAATATACTATGTGGCTCTGGGCAATATACTATGTGGCTCTGGGCAATATACTATGTGGCTCTGGGCAATATACTACGTGTAAAAAGATGTCATGTTAAAAATAATAAAAAAAAATAAAAAAAACCTGCTATACTCGCCCTCCGCCGCCTTTCTCGCTCCTCACCACGCTCCCGGGACCGCTCCATTGCAAGCGGCAGCTTCCGGTCCCGTCCCAGGGCTGGTGTGCGACAAGGACCTGCCATAACGTCATGGTCATGTGACCGCGACGTCATCATAGGTCCTGTTCACACCAGCCCTGGTCCTGTTCACACCAGCTGCCGCTTGCAATGGACCGATCCCGGGAGCGTGGCAAGGAGCGAGAAAGGCGGCTGATGGTAAGTATAGCAGGACTTCAACGGGCTATAGGTGAGTATATGTTTATTTATTTATTTTTTTAAGTCTCTATACTACGTGGCTCTGTGCTGGCCAATATACTACGTGACTGGGCAATATTGTACGTGGCTCTGCCATATACTATGTGGCTGGGCAATATACTACGTGGCTGGGCAATATACTACGTGGCTGGGCAATATACTACGTGGCTGGGCAATATACTACGTGGCTGGGCAATAATATTACGTGGCTTTGTGCTGTATATTACGTGGCTCTGTGCTGTATACTACGTGGTCGGGGCAATATACTACGTGGCCGGGCAATATACTACGTGACTGGGCAATATACTACGTGGACATGCATATTCTAGAATACCCGATGCGTTAGAAACGGGCCACCATCTAATATATATATATATATATATATATATATATATATATGTGTATAAGGGGTACTTCCGTCTGTTTGTCTGTAACGGAAATCCCGCGTTGCTGATCGGTTGCAGCCGCCAGGCGACGGGCACAGCCCAGCCGAGAATTAGTCCCTCCCTACTTCCTTCCAGTCAGTGCCCGGCGCCCGCTTCATACTCCCCTCCAGTCAGCGCTCACACAGGGTTAATGGCAGCGTTAACGGACCGTATTATGCCGCGGTGTAACACACGCCTTTAACGCTGCTACTAACCGTGTGACCAACTTTGTGACCAACTTTTTACTATTGATGCTGCCTATAGAGCATCAATAGTAAAAAAATCTAATGTTAAAAATAATAAAAAAACAAGAAACCTGCTATTCTCACCTTCCGTCATCCGCCTATGCGCACGCGGCTGCCGCCAGCTTCCATTCCCAGAGATGCATTGCGAAATTACCCACAAGACTTGGCGGTCTCGTGAGACCGCTAAGTCATCTGGGTAATTTCGCAGTGCATCTCTGGGAACGGAAGCTGGCGGCAGCAGTGCGCGCATCAGGACAGCTTCGCTAGACGTCGGAGGGTGAGTATATAACTATTTTTAATTTTTTTTTTTTTAACAGGGATATGGTGCCCACACTGCTATGTACTATGTGGGATGTGTTATATACTGCGTAGCTGCTATATACTGCGTGCCCTGTGTTATATACTGCGTGGGCTATGCTATATATTACGTGGGCTGTGCTATATACTGTGTGGCTGCTATATTCTATGTGGACAGTGTTATATACTGCGTGGGCAGTGTTATCTACTGCGTGGGCAGTGTTATTTACTGCGTGGCCTGTTATATACTGCGTGACCTGTGTTATATACTGCGTGGAGCCTGTTATATACTGCGTGGGCTGTTATATACTGCGTGGCCTGTGTTATATACTGCGTGGCCTGTGTTATATTCTGCGTGGCCTGTGTTATATTCTGCGTGGCCTGTGTTATATTCTGCGTGGCCTGTGTTATATACTGCGTGGCCTGTGTTATATATTGCGTGGGCTGTGTTATATACTGCGTGGCCTGTGCTATACATTAAGTGGGCTGTGTTATATACTACTTGGCTGTGTTATATACTGTGTGACTCCTATATACTACGTGCCCTGTGCTATATACTATGTGGCTGCTACATACATACATACATACATACATACATACATACATACATACATATTCTAGAATACCTGATGCGTTAGAATCGGGCCACCATCTAGTGCATTTATATGTATAAATATATGTGTGGTCATTACAAAGGACTGGCACATGATTTAGGCTTTTTTTTTTTACACTTGCCGTGTTTTTGCGGCCCCAATAGATTTCTATGGGGCCGCAAAAATTTATCAAACGCCATATGGCCGTGAGGGCCGTATTTACCGCCATAAGAAAATATCAGTGGGGCCGCAAAAACAACGGAAGCTTGTTTTTGCGGTGCACAGTGAAGACCGTATTTGCGGAATGCCGTTTTTCCCCCCCTACTTTTGCCCTACTATTCGAAACCAGAAAAACGGCGATCCGCAAGATATTGCCGCAAAAACGAGCTTTAAAAAACACGGCAAGTGTAAAAGAAGCCTTATTCCTTCCAAAGGACCAGGGGGCGCTCATTTTGGGTGGAAGAAAGGTGATTCCGGCAGCTAAGCAGGAAAGGGTTCTTTACAGTTAGAGCAGTCAGTTTGTGGAATGCCGACCACAAGATGTAGTAATGGCAGAGACTATAACAACTAAAGAAAAAAAAAAAAAAAGAAAAAAAAAAGGGCTGAATGATTTCCTTGATACACATAACATTGCTAGTTATAGTTAAATTAGTGACAAAATGAACAATTGATGGAGAAGGGTTGAACTTGATGGATCCAGGTCTTTTATGTAACTATGTAACTATGACATACAGCTTCGGTAGAACTAGAATCAGCAGCTAATGAATACCATCCTCTCTGTGTGATTTAATATGGCAACATCCTACCAACCCTCTATTCCCAGATTCACCTCACCCTTTCTTAAGAGCCACAATCTCAGCCTGGAAAAAACTAGAGAAATCTTCAAAGAGCATTTTGAAATATGAACAAATTAAAGATTTATCATGATCAGTTATCTAAACCCTAACTATATCTGAGATCCCCGATTACTGGTCCCAATTAGGAATGAAAAGGGTGAGAGATATTGACGATGGGAACTGTTTAATTCCTTTTCCGGAGTTTATTGGTCAACTCCTAGGCAACACAATCAAATCATTTGGAAAACCAGCAATATTTATGATAATTTTAATAATGACATTCTGTTTGAAAAAATCCTTATGTTGAGGTGGGGAAAAGATTTAAGGAAGCAATTAACCACAAGAAAGCATGAAACTAACTTACTCATCCAATATACGTATGACCTTCCATGAATCTTGCTACAAATATCTTGCCAAATGGTATTTCTCCCCAAGAAGATTTGCAAAAGCAATTCCAAACACCTCTTCCCAATGTTGGAGAAACTATGGACAATATAGTGACATTGTACACATATTTTGGAAATGTCCTAAACTTAATGACTCGAGTATAAACCTGGTATGCATTGTCCCTCATCCCCATCATGGTATGAATGACCCCCTCATCCCTATCCTGGTATTCATGGCCCCCTCATCCCTATCCAGGTATTCATGGCCCCCTCATCCCTATCCTGGTTATGCATGGCCCCTCATCCCCATTTTTGTACGCATGCCCCCTAATCCCTATCCTGATATGCGCACCCTCATCTTCATCCTTGTATGCATGCCCCCTAATCCCTATCCTGGCGTGCACAGCCTCCTCATCCCCATTTTGGTATGCATTGTCCCCTCCTCCCCATCCTGGTATGCATGGCCCCCTCATCCCCATCCTGGTATGCATGGCCACCTCATCCCCATCCTAGTATGCACTCCCTCCTCATCCCCCATCCTGGTATGCATGGCCCTCGCATCCACATCCTCGTTTACATGGCCTCCTCATTTCCATCCTCGTATACATGGCCCCCTTATCCCCTTCATCGTATGCATGGCTCCTCTTCCCCATCCTGGTATGCATGGCCCCCTCATCCCCCATCCTGGTATGCATGGCCTCCTCATCCCCCATCCTGGTATGCATGGCCTCCTCATCCCCCATCCTGGTATGCACGGCCTCCTCATCCCCCATCCTGGTATGCACGGCCTCCTCATCCCCCATCCTGGTATGCACGGCCTCCTCATCCCCCATCCTGGAATGCACGGCCTCCTCATCCCCCATCCTGGAATGCACGGCCTCCTCATCCCCCATCCTGGTATGCACGGCCTCCTCATCCCCCATCCTGGTATGCACGGCCTCCTCATCCCCCATCCTGGTATGCATTGTCCCCTCCTCTCTCTCCTTGTATGCTTGCCCCCGCTTATCCCTAACCTGGTATGCATGGCCACCATCCGAAAACCATTTAAAAACATAAACCATCCATACACATGAATACCAAAGCCGAGCAGAACATGAAGACCCCCCAAAGGCCGCCGCGAGGCAAGAGCATATCATTAATTCAAAACTGAGAATAAAGATTAAACAACAACCACAAGACGCATTTAATCAACCAAGGTATCATTTTAATCAGGGTGAAGACCTGACACTATGTGTAGGTTACTAAGCACAATCCTGCTGACAGGTTCCCTATAAAAAAAAAACAAAAAACAGTGAAGATGATGCAGTGCTTGCCAGCTTGACACTGCTCGTTCAAATGGCTGCCTACTGGGGGTGCTTAAATTCAGACCCTCAGTGATCTAATATTAAAGGGAATCTGTAAGCAAGTTTTGGTAGTGTAATCTGAGAGCAGCATAGTGTAGAGACTCTGATTCCAGGGATCTGTCACTTGCTCAGAAGCATAAAGGTACCGTCACACTCAGCAACTTTACAACGATAACGATAGCGATCCGTGACGTTGCAGCGTCCTGGATAGCGATCTCGTTGTGTTTGACACGCAGCAGCGATCTGGATCCCGCTGTGCCATCGCTGGTCGGAGCTAGAAGTCCGGAACTTTATTTGGTCGTCAGGTCGGCGTGTATCGTCATGTTTGACATCAAAAGCAACGACGCCAGCAACGTTTTACATGGAGCTAACAACCAGCGAGAATGATAAGTGAGTCGCCGTTACGTCACTGGATCGCTCCTGCATCGTTCTGGAGCTGCTGTGTTTGACGTCTCTACAGCGACCTAAACAGCGACGCTGCAGCAATCGGCTCATTGTCTATATCGCTGCAGCGTCGCTGAGTGTGACGGTACCTTTATAGTTTTAATGCAAATCAGTGTTTTATCAGCCTGAGATTATCACTGCAGTACAGTGTCTCATTCCAGGCAATCAGGCTAATCCGTGTAAAGGTACCGTCACACTGGACGATATCGCTAGCGATCCGTGATGTTGCAGCGTCCTCGCTAGCGATATCGTCCAGTCTGACACGCAGCTGCGATCAGGCCCCTGCTGTGATATCGCTGGTCGGGGCAGAAAGGCCAGAACTTTATTTCGTCGCTGGCTCTCCCGCTGACATCGCTGAATCGGCGTGTGTGACGGCGATTCAGCGATGTCTTCACTGGTAACCAGGGTAAACATCGGGTTACTAAGCGCAGGGCCGCGCTTAGTAACCCGATGTTTACCCTGGTTACCATCGTTAAAGTAAAAAAAACAACCACTACATACTTACCTACTGCTGTCTGTCCCCGGCGCTCTGCTTCTCTGCTCTGGCTGTGAGCGCCGGGCAACCGGAAAGCAGAGCGGTGACGTCACTGCTCTGCTTTCCGGCCGCTGTGCTCAGCCAGACCAGAGTAGCAGAGCGCCGGGGACAGACAGCAGTAGGTAAGTATGTAGTGGTTGTTTTTTTTACTTTAACGATGGTAACCAGGGTAAACATCGGGTTACTAAGCGCGGCCCTGCGCTTAGTAACCCGATGTTTACCCTGGTTACCCGCATCGTTGGTCGCTGGAGAGCTGTCTGTGTGACAGCTCTCCAGCGACCAAACAGCGACACTGCAGCGATCCGGATCGTTGTCGGTATCGCTGCAGCGTCGCTTAGTGTGACGGTACCTTAACCCTGCCCCCACATTTGATTGGCAGCTTCCTGACAATGAACAGTGTACATAGGAAGCTATCAATTAGTGATGTGGGTGAGGTTATACAGAGCTCCTGCTACATCTACATCAGAGAAAACATGGATTCTATCAAATCGGCACCAAACAGCCCAGTGAGTGATTCATCACTGGAATCTGGTATCTGTCAGGACACCATGCTGATTCTCTTTAGTGAATAGGTTATCTGTTTAAACCCCTTCATGACACGGGGTATTTTCGTTTTCTTTTTTTGCTACCCTGCTTCCCAGAGCCATAACTTTTTTATTTTTCTGTCAATATGGCCATGTGAGGGCTTGTTTTTTGCAGGACGACCTGTATTTTTGAACAACTTCATTGGTTTTAGCATGTCATGTACTAGAAAATTGGAAAAAAAATTCCAAGTGCGATGAAATTGCAAAAAAAGTGCAGTCCCACACATTGCGCCATTTTCCGATACCCGTAGCGTCTCCATTTTTCATGATCTGGGGTCGGGTGAGGGCTTTTTATTTGTGTGCCGAGCTGACGTATTTAATGATACCATTTTGGTGCAGACACGTTCTTTTGATCGCCCTTATTGCATTTTAATGCAATGTCGCGGCGACATAACATAATTCTGGTGTGGAGAATTTTTTATCTCGCTATGCCATTTAGCGATCAGAATAATTATATTTTTTTATTGATCGGGCGATTCTGAACGCTGCAATACCAAATATGTGTATATTTGATTTTTTGTTGTTGTTTTATTTTGAATGGGGTTATTTAGACTTTTTGTATTTTTTTTTTTTTCATATTTTTTACTACTTAACTTTTGCCATGCTTCAATAGCCTCCATGGGAGGCTAGAAGCTGGCACAACTCGATCGCCTCTTCTACAGATCGCCCCTATGTAGCTGAATTACAGAATTGCTATGAGCACCAGCCACAGGGTGGCGCTCATAGCAATCCGGCATCAACAACCATAGAGGTCTCAAGGAGACCTCTGGTTGTTATGCTGACGCATCGCTGACCCCCATCACGTGGGGGTCAGCGATGTGCTCATTTCCGGCCCGATGGCCAGAAGCGGTATTTAAATTCCGTTGTCAGAGTTTGACAGCAGCATTTAACTAGTTAATAGTAGCGGCTGAATTGTGATTCCACCCGCCGCTATTGCGCGCACATGTCAGCTGTTCAAAACAGCTGACATGTCTCGGCTTTGATGCAGGCTCACCGCTGGAGCCCACATCAAAGCAGGGGATCTGACCTCGGACGTACTATCCCGTCCGAGGTCAGAAAGGGGTTAAAGACAGACAACTCCTTTAAGAGATCACATTGGTTAATAAGTTAAAATATTTAACACATTTTTTATGTCATTGCTATTACAGGAGCTGACGAAGCGGGAAGTTGAATATATCTCTCTTTCCAGAGACACTACAGAATCTGATCTGAAGCAGCGGAGGGAGATACGAGCTGGAACCGCATTTTACATTGATCAGGTAAGTTATTAAAGCTATGCTTTACAATGACAGTGATTGTTTGCAGGTTTTAATGTCTGCAAAGGATAATAATGAAGAGGTGTTTATTGGAGCAACATATTTTAACAATTGTTTTTTTCAACAGCGTGTTTGCGGTCATACATTGTACAGTGTAGACGGGCAGGGTCCTCTCTCCTCCTGTACTTGTGTGTGCGCCTTGTTTTACTCATGTTTATTGTACTTGTCTATATTTGCCCCGTTCACATGTAAAGCGCCATGGAATAAATGGCGCTATAAAAATGAATAATAGGTTAGGCTTAGGTTTGAGGTTAGGCTTAGGTTTGAGGTTAGGCTTAGGTTTGAGGTTAGGCTTAGGTTTGAGGTTAGGCTTAGGTTTGAGGTTAGGCTTAGGTTTGGGGTTAGGGTTAGGTTTGGCGTTAGGGTTAGGTTTGAGGTTGGGGTTAGGTTTGAGGTTGGGGTTAGGTTTGAGGTTGGGGTTAGGTTTGAGGTTGGGGTTAGGTTTGAGGTTGGGGTTAGGTTTGAGGTTGGGGTTAGGTTTGAGGTTGGGGTTAGGTTTGAGGTTGGGGTTAGGTTTGAGGTTGGGGTTAGGTTTGAGGTTGGGGTTAGGTTTGAGGTTGGGGTTAGGTTTGAGGTTGGGGTTAGGTTTGAGGTTGGGGTTAGGTTTGAGGTTGGGGTTAGGTTTGAGGTTGGGGTTAAGGTTTGAGGTTAGGGTTAAGGTTTGAGGTTGGGGTTATGGTTAGGGTTGGGATTAGGGTTGTTTTGGGGTTAGGGTTGTGATTATCGTTAGGGTTGTGATTAGGATTATGGATCGGGTTAGGGTTGGAGTTAGAATTGGGGGGTTTCCACTGTTTAGGTACATTAGGGGGTCTCCAAGCGCACCAGCCAATTTTGCGTTCAAAACGTCAGATGGTGCTCCCTCCCTTCTGAGCCCTGCTGTGCGCCCAAACAGTGGTTTACCCCCATATATGGGGCATCAGCGTACTCTGGATAAATTGGACAACAACTTTTGGCCTAAATAAATCGGAGCATGCTCAGTTAAAAACTGAATCAGTCACTGGATTCCCTCATTTGACGGATCTGGCGCCATAGGCTACCATTCTAACAAACGACGGAATGTGATGGATCTGTCGCTGTCCGTTTTTTCGACGGACACAAAAAAGTTAGTTTGTCTGCTGTCTCTGGCTGCCGGACAAACAATTTTCATCAGATCCGGTGAACAATGGATGAAATGTGTTGCCATCCGTCGCTAATACAAGTCTGAGAAAAAACGGATCCGGCACCATCAGGCACTGGATTCATTTTTTCATAATTCGACGGATTGTGACTGACGGCAAAAAAGTGATGTGTGAAAGGGGCCTTGCCGCTAGGCAGTCATACTGTGCTGCTGGCTGGTCCATGTAAATGGACCCTTAGCAAGAATCGTTAAAGGGTTGCCATGGTGTGCAAAGGTTTGCAGTCACATGTACTGCCGATTTACGACAGCTATTGTGAACATGCTGTTATGATTCCTCAATATTCCCAGTGTGTCTGGGAATATCCACACTGCACACTGTAGGCTGTCCGTATTCGGCAGTCCGCAGTCAGTGACTTCAGACTTTTGTCCCCAGCCTGGACAGCCACTTAATTTTTTGAACCGTTCTGATAGTTGCCTGCGTTAACCATGTTTTTGCACAAAACATACAGGATGCTGATATGGGAAAATGTGTAAGGAGTTTTCCTATGATATAATATATTTACAACATACTGTATATGGAAAAAACAACCAGAAAAAGTCCATGTTAAGGTATGTGCACACGTTGCGGAATGGTGTGCGAATTTTTCCACACTGTTTTTGGTATATCCGCAGGTAAACTGCACTGCAGATTTACGGCGGAATTACCGCGGATTTACCCCTGTTCGTCGTGCAGATTCCACCTGCGGTTTTACACCTGCGCATTTCTATTATGGAGCAGGTGTAAACCACTGCAGAATCCGCACAAAGAATTGACATGCTGCGGAAAAAACAATGCTGTGTTTCTGCACTTTTTTTCCGCAGCATGTGCACTACGGATTTTGTTTTCCAAACGTTTACATGGTGCTGTACAATGCATGGAAAACAGCTGCGGATCCGCACAAATTCATTGTGGATCTGCAGCAAAATCCCGCAACGTGTGTACATAGCCTAATACATGGGAACATGTATCATAAACTATTACCATGATAATGATTTCAGTCTGTACTCCATGGCACAGAATGGGATGTGACATAGTTGGACAGAATTTTGACATAAATGTGGTCCTGTTGAAAATGAATTTATTTTCTGGGATGACCGTCAACTGGAAATCCGTTTTTTTTTCCATGATGAATGTGTCAGATCTTCCATCTTCATTGTGACTTAATATGCAGACTTGCTATGTTTCGCAGATTTCCCAGTATTGGTTTTCATGTGGCCTCTAAGAGGTTGATTTCTTTACTTGAAAACATGTTGTATATGGAAGACACCAATATAAGAAAATACAAGTGAATAAAATCAATATATAATTATTAAAAAATAATACCACACACAGGAAACGATTACAAGTGCAGTGGAACTGCAGGAAAACATGCAATTCCTGTGGTACCCCACTGCAGTTAGCAGTGGGGTACCACAGGGGTCAGTATTGGGCCCTCTTCTTTTTAACATATTTATTAATGACCTTGTAGGGGGTATTCAGAGCAGAATTTCAATATTTGTAGATGACCCTAAACTCTGCAGGGTAATCAGTACAGAGGAGGACAATTTTATATTACAGGATGATTTATGTAAACTAGAAGCTTGGGCTGATAAATGGAAAATGAGCTTTAATGGGGATAAATGTAAGGTCATGCACTTGGGTAGAAGTAATAAGATGTATAACTATGTGCTTAATTCTAAAACTCTGGGCAAAACTGTCAATGAAAAAGACCTGGGTGTATGGGTGGATGACAAACTCATGTTCAGTGGCCAGTGTCAGGCAGCTGCTACAAAGGCAAATAAAATAATGGTATGCATTAAAAGAGGCATAGATGCTCATGAGGAGAACATAATTTTACCTCTATACAAGTCACTAGTTCGACCACACTTAGAATACTGTGCACAGTTCTGGTCTCCGGTGTATAAGAAAGACATAGCTGAACTAGAGCGGGTGCAGAGAAGAGCGACCAAGGTTATTAGAGGACTGGGGGGTCTGCGATACCAAGATAGGTTATTACAATTGGGGCGATTTAGTTTGGAAAAACGAAGGCTAAGGGGTGATCTTATTTTAATGTATAAATATATGAGCGGACAGTACAAAGACCTTTCTGATGAACTTTTTAATCATAGACCTAAGACAGGGACAAGGGGGCATCCTCTACGTCTGGAGGAAAGAAGGTTTAGGCATAATAACAGACGCGGATTCTTTACTGTAAGAGCAGTGAGACTATGGAACTCTCTGCCGTATGATGTTGTAATGAGTGATTCATTACTTAAATTTAAGAGGGGACTGGATACCTTTCTTGAAAAGTATAATGTTACTGGGTATATATACTAGATTCCGTGATGGGGCGTTGATCCAGGGAACTAGTCTGATTGCTGTACGTGGAGTCGGGAAGGAATTTTTTTCCCCAAAGTGCAGCTTACTATTTGCCACATGGGCTTTTTTTGCCTTCCTCTGGATCAACTTGTTGGGGCATGTTAGGTTAGGCTATGGGTTGAACTAGATGGACTTATAGTCTTCCTTCAACCTTAATAACTATGTTACTAGGTTACTATGTATTGTTACCCTTTTATATATCACTTGTGAGCCACATCTAGATTACGGAATCCCGTTTTGGGCTCCACATTTAAAAAAGGATGTTCAGAAATTAGTCAGTTCAAAGGACAGTAGGGCAACTATATTACAATGGATGGAAGGACTCGTATGATGAGAGGTTGTAAAATTTGGGCTTGTTTAGCTTAGAAAAAGTCGCATCAGAAGGGATCTCATTTACATGTATAAATATGTGTGGTCAGTACAGAGGACTGGTACATGACTTATTCTTTCCTAAAACCATACTAAGGACTAGAGGGCACTCATTACAGGTGGAAGAATGGAGATTCCGACAGCTAAATACAGTTGTGCTCAAAAGTTTACATACCTAGAAAAGAGAGAAAAGAATGGACTAATCCAGGCCTGCACAACCATATAATGTAGAAAAATAGTAAACGTTTTATTAAACACCACAATATAGACATAAAAACACTTAAAATACAACAGATGTGTATAGAACACCCCTATACATCCTGATGAGCCTGCAGAAAATATACATAGAATATACACTATCAGGCTAACATAAACATATAGCACCACATGCTGATTAGTATGTATGTGCCAAGATCAAGAAGGCGATCGGTATGATATATAATATATATAATGTGATAAACAGAAATAAGAACTCCAAGGAAATATATATAAATCCCTATACTTCCTGATGGTGAATGAATACACCAAAATGGCACAACAAAATAGGGCTCTTAACACATGAGTGTCCAAGCAGAGCTAACTAGGTATTTCACATGTGAGATGTAGCCTAGATAGAGGAATCAAAGCTCCCATGTAAACAAATAGAAACGGCATCGCGCCTTTTCCTCACACCCCCTCCTCGCTATATGCTGGTCATTTATGACATGCGGATCTGCAGCGCTATTACAGCTTTCTAGCCTTCTGGCTCCATCCTGTTTCACCTCAGATTCAGCTGAGTATTTTTCTGGCGCAATGCCGTTTCTATTTGTTTACATGGGAGCTTTGATTCCTCTATCTAGGCTACATCTCACATGTGAAATACCTAGTTAGCTCTGCTTGGACACTCATGTGTTAAGAGCCCTATTTTGTTGTGCCATTTTGGTGTATTCATTCACCATCAGGAAGTATAGGGATTTATATATATTTCCTTGGAGTTCTTATTTGTGTTCATCACATTATATATATTATATATCATACCGATCTCCTTCTTGATCTTGGCACATATATACTAATCAGCATGTGGTGCTATATGTTTATGTTAGCCTGATAGTGTATATTCTATGTATATTTTCTGCAGACTTATCAGGATGTATAGGGGTGTTCTATACACATCTGTTGTATTTTAAGTGTTTTTATGTCTATATTGTGGTGTTTAATAAAACGTTTGCTATTTTTCTACATTATATGGTTGTGCAGGCCTGGATTAGTCCATTCTTTTCTCGCTCTTTTCTAGTTATATATATTATTGGACTAGGCATTGCACCCTCTTAATATTTGACATACAGCTAGAGTGTACCCTTAACCTATATTTTGTAAAAGTTTACATACAACGGCAGAATTTTTGCTTTTTTTGGCCTTTTTTCAGAGAATATGAAAAACACCAAAACTTTTTATCCACTCATGGTTAGTGGTTGGGTGAAGCCATTTATTGTCAAACTACTGTGTTTTCTTTTTTTAAATCATAATGACAGTCCAAAACATTAAAATGACCCTGATCAAAAGTTCTCATACCCTGGTGATTTTGGCCAGCTACCGTATATACTCGAGTATAAGCCGAGATTTTCAGCCCAAATTTTTGGGCTGAAAGTGCCCCTCTCGGCTTATACTCGAGTCAAGGTGGGTGGCAGGGTCGGCGGGTGAGGGCGCTGAGGCATACTTACCTGCTTCCAGCGATCCTGGCGCTCCCCGCCTGTCCCACGGTCTTCGGTGCTGCAGTTCTTCCACTGTTCAGCGGTCACGTGGGACCGCTCATTAGAGAAATTAATATGCGGCTCCACCTCCCATAGGGATGGAGCCACATATTCATTTCTCTAATCAGTGGTAACGGTGACCGCTGATAGAGGAAGAGGCTGCAGCACCGAAGACAGCTGTGCGGGAGAAGGAGCCGGACGCCGGGACCAGGTAAGTATCGCATAGTCACCTATCCCCGTTCCACACGCTGGGTACCGCTCCATCTTCCCGGCGTCTATCTGCACTGACTGTGCAGGTCAGAGGGCGCGATGACGCATATAGTTTGCGCGCCGCCCTCTGCCTGATCAGTCAGTGCGGAGAGACGCCGGGACCGGACGCTGAGGAGCTGCAAGCAAGAGGTGAGTATGGTTTTTTTTTTTTATTGCAGCAGCAGCAGCAATGGCACAGATTTATGTGGAGCATCTATTTTTGAAATAATGAACGGTGCAGATCACTATATTGCACAGCTATGGGGCAATAATGAACGGTGCAGAACACTATATTGCACAGCTATGGGGCAATAATGAACGGTGCAGAGCACTATATGTCACAGCTATGGGGCAATAATGAACGGTGCAGAGCACTATATGGCACAGCTATGGGGCAATAATGAACGGTGCAGAGCACTATATGGCACAGCTATGGGGCAATAATGAACGGTGCAGAGCACTATATGGCACAGCTATGGGGCAATAATGAACGGTGCAGAGCACTATATGGCACAGCTATGGGGCAATAATGAACGGTGCAGAGCACTATATGGCACAGCTAGGGGGCAATAATGAATGGTGCAGAGCACTATATGGCACAGCTATGGGGCAATAATGAATGGTGCAGAGCACTATATGGCACAGCTATGGGGCAATAATGAACGGTGCAGAGCACTATATGGCACAGCTATGGGGCAATAATGAACGGTGCAGAGCACTATATGGCACAGCTATGGGGCAATAATGAACGGTGCAGAGCACTATATGGCACAGCTATGGGGCAATAATGAACGGTGCAGAGCACTATATGGCACAGCTATGGGGCAATAATGAACGGTGCAGAGCACTATATGGCACAGCTATGGGGCAATAATGAACGGTGCAGAGCACTATATGGCACAGCTAGGGGGCAATAATGAACGGTGCAGAGCACTATATGGCACAGCTAGGGGGCAATAATGAATGGTGCAGAGCACTATATGGCACAGCTATGGGGCAATAATGATCTATTTTTATTTTTGAAATTCACCGGTAAATGCTGCATTTCCACCCTAGGCTTATACTCGAGCCAATAAGTTTTCCCAGTTTTTTGTGGCAAAATTAGGGGGGTCGGCTTATACTCGGGTCGGCTTATACTCGAGTATATACGGTAATATGCACAGAAGTTGACACAAATGGGGTTGAATGGCTGCTAAAGGTAACATCCTCACCTGTGACCTGTTTGCTTGTAATCAGTGTGTGCATAAAAGCTGTGTGAGTTCCTGGGATCCCGACAGACTCTTGCATCTTTCATTCAGCCACTGATGTTTTTGGAATGTGAATCATGGGCAGTGGAAAAGAATTGTCAACAAATCTACGGGAAAGGTAGTTGAACTGTATAAAATGGGAAAGAGATACAAAGAGGTATCCGAGGAATTGATAATACCAGTCAGCCAGCGTTCAAACTTATTAACAAATGGAAAATTAGGGGCTCTGTATAAACAAAACTACAGTCAGGTAGACCAACAAAAATGTTGTCTACGACTGCCAGTACAATTGTTCAGGATGTAAAAAAAAACACCCTCAAATAACATCAGCTGAAATACAGGACTCTATGAAAACTAGCAGTGTGGCTGTTTAAAGATGCACAATAAGGAGGCACTTGAAAAAAAATGGGCTGCATGGTCGAGTCGCCAGAAGAAAGCCATTTCTGTGCAAATGCTTCTAAATATCTTACCTGCAGTACGCAAAACAGCACAGACAAGCCTCAGAACTTGTAGATTGTGAGCCTTCGCGGGCAGGGTCCTCTCTCCTCCTGTACCAGTTATGACTTGTATTGTTTAAGATTATTGTACTTGTTTTTATTATGTATACCCCTCCTGACATGTAAAGCGCCATGGAATAAATGGCGCTATAACAATAAATAATAATAACTTCTGGAATAAGGTAATTTGGAGCGATGAGACCAAAAAGGAACTTTTTGGCCACAACCATAAACGTTACATTTGGAGAGCGGCCAACAAGGCCTATGATGAAAGGAACACCATTCCTACTGTAAAGTATGGAGGTGGATCGCTGATGTTTTGGGGATGTGTGAGATACAAAGGCACAGGAAACTTGGTAAAAGTTGAAGAAAAGTGGAATGCAGCACGTTCTCAGCAAATGCTCCTCAGCCCGGAATCTACGCATGGGACGTACTTGGACGTTCCAGCATGAAAATGATCCAAAACACAATGCCAAGGCGACCTGTCAGTGGCTACAGCAGAAGAAAGTGAAGGTTTGGGAGTGGTCATCTTAGTCTCCTGACCTCAATACCATTGAGCCACTCTGGGGAGATCTCAAGCATGCAGTTCATGCTAGATAGCCAAGGAATTTACAGGAACTGGAGGCTTTTTGCCAAGAAGCGTGGGCAGCTTTACCATATGAGAAAATTAAGAACCTCATCCACAAAAGACTTAAAGCTGTCATTGATGTAGCGGGGACAATACACGGTACTTAGAAATGGGATATGTCAACTTTTGATCAGGGTCATTTGGATGTTTTGGGTTGTCATTATGACTTATAAAGAGAAAACACAGTAGTTTGATAATAAATGGCTTCATACAACCACTAACCATGGGTGGAGAAAAAGATTTGGTGTTATCATTCATATTCTCTGAAAAAAGGCCACGAAAGCAACATTTCTGCCAGGGTGTGTAAACTTTTGAGCACAACTGTAGAAAAGGATTTTTTACAATTACAGTAGTGAGAATGTAGCATGCCGACCACAAGAGGTTGTAATGGCAGATACTATAACAGCTTTTATAAAAGGGCTGCATGATTGCCTCGAAACACATAACATTGCGGGTTATATTTAATTTAGTGACAAAATGTACAGTTGATGGAGGAAGGTTGAAATTGAAGGAACTTGGTCTTTTTCCAACCTTTGTAACTATGTAATAAAGTATGTTTATTTTATTGGCTTGCATTTTCTTATATTGAGATTTTCTAAATATTCAGATGCATTTGAGCCACACTTTTGATGAATTGTGGACATAGATGTTTATGACATGTTGTATATGTATAGATTGGGCATTCAAATTCATCATCCCCTAGCTTGCATAAACTGATTTATGATGGTCTGTAGACACAAAAGAGAATAGTAAAACCAAAAACACTCAGTTTGAAAAAAATGTTGCAGTAATCCGCAAGTGCTAGTAAAAGATGTAAAAAACAGGGTATTTGGTTGATACGTTTTTGGTTGATACGTTTTTTGCAAAAAATGTATACTAAGCTGCTCTACCAATCTTCACGGTATACCCTTATCAGAGCAGTCCTAACTAATGTATGCAATCCCTATCTGATGTATTTAAAAACCTGATTTTTCCTCTCTGAACCCTGTTCACACAGGTAATATACAGATGATCAGGTTTTTAAATACATCAGATAGGGATTGCATACATTAGTTAGGACTGCTCTGCTAAGGGTATACCGTGAAGTTTGGTAGAGCAGCTTAGTATACATTTTTTGCAAAAAACATATCAACCAAATACCCTGTTTTTTACATCTTTTACTAGCACTTGCGGATTACTGCAACATTTTTTTCAAACTGAGTGTTTTTGGTTTTACTATTCTCTTTTGTGTCTTCAGGTTTCTTGGTGGTGTGTGAACATGATCCTACAGACTTGTTCACTGTGCAAGTAGCCCATGTGTTTCTGTTTCCATTTATGATGGTCTGTGTCTAGAGTCCATTACCTAAAGCTCGAGCCTGTGCTAAAAATCCATTATCTTAAAGGGAACCTGTCACCCCCGTTTTTTGAGATTGAGATATAAATACTGTTAAATAGGGCCTGGTCTGTGCGTTACTATAGTGTATGTAGTGTACCCCGAGTTTGCATCTCGGCTTTGGGAAAATGGCCGCCGCGATCTCTAATGCGCACGCGCGGCATCCCGCGGCCATTTTCCTGAAGCCCCGTGCAGCAGAGCACTCGATCTGCGCACGCGCGGCCCCAGGAAGATGGCCGCCCCCACCGATGTCAGGGGCAATAGCGCAGAACGCGTGCTTTTGCTTCATGTGCGCGCAGGGGATTCGGAACTCTGGACATGCGCACACCACTACGCCACCAACGGAAAGCTGGGGAAGAAAAGAGCGATGTCACCACGCCCACCTGACCAGACCAGCCTGATTGACAGGCGAAAACGGCGACTTTGGTAATGTATTTCTCAGCATAGGTGGGGAATCGGGGTACACTACATACACTATAGTAACGCACAGCGCAGGCCCTATTTAACAGTATTTATATCTCAATCTCAAAAAACGGGGTGACAGGTTCCCTTTAAGCTGCAGCCTGTGCCTGTTGCAAAAGTCCTCGGATTCAAACTACACTCTCTGCCAAAAGTCCATTATCTAAAACCACAGCCTCTTCAATGTTTGCAGACATAATTGCCTACACTGTACTTTTTACGACTGTTGTCCTATTCACTACAGAGGAACAATGATGCAATATTGTGCATTGCCTTGAAAAAAATCTGTTGCAGGCAGTTATGAGCTCCTCAGCCTTTTGAAACCGCTGCTTGAGAATGTCCATATTCAGACACCGTATCCTAGGGATGTGCTATTAATTTTCAAATGCTGAATAATCCTGTTGAGGAGCTTGTACCAAATACTTCTTGTTAAACTGTGCATAGGATGTAATATTGGACACAGTAAATCAGAACATTTTTTTTTTGTCCAACTTGGTGTTATTAGATATATTTTTTTTTTTCACTTGGGTGTGTGTTCTTTATCTCCCTCTATGGGGCTAAGCCATCATAAGCAGGCAGCATAACTCAAAGGAAAGAAGAAAACTCCAATTCTCTGTGTGTGAGGTGTAATGTCAGACAGATCTGATCTCTTGGACTAATCTCCTGCATGGTCAGAAAGCACAGATGACAATAGCAACTTTACAGATGAGATCCCCTGTTGAGGGAAGGAAGGACAGGTGAATTTAGCAGTGTCACATTACAAACCCTCTCCACCTCTTATGTCATGGTTAGCTCAGTTGTACTGCTTCTCACATACTGTGTCAGTAATCACACTTATGTCTGTTGTGTTCATCTTGTATGTGCCCTGCAGTGAGATCAGAGCAGGCTGTCCTTACAGCTCACACAGGAATAGCCCAGAACAAACGGCTTCTGTGTGAGATGATCTTCTTGAGTACAATAGATATTACAGTATAGACACACTCCATTATCAGGAAAGCTGTTAGAAAAGTTTGTAATAACACAGTGTCACTCAGCAGCACCACCCCTCCCCCACACTGAATTATGCAGTGATAGAATCACTGATTATACACTACTGAAAAGTCGCTGGCACCCAGCTCCACCCCCTTGTCAACTCCTGTTTCAATTGCTCTTCTCTTTCCCCCCCCCGTCAAGGACTTTGCATTGATATAGAATTGTAGTTCTAATGATGACTCATGCAGGGAACAAAAAACTTTATATTTCTATATAGAGATTAGAAGGATTCAGTTAGTCAGTTTTTAGTCACATGTCATAGACCTAATGGAAAAGAGAAGAAGGGTAACATGAGCAATTATAAGTACACAATACTAGATAATATGGTGACCAAGATGTTAAGTGGCTAAAAACTTTGGCAGTTACTTTGACCTCAGGGAGATCAAAACATCCAACACCGCGGAGACACAATCACGTGTTTCTCAACGCAAACAATAAATATCCAGGTCTTTCACCGGGAAGGAACAACCATGGGAAGGGCAGCATACCCCGAAAAAGCTGTCTGTGAATGGATACCATGTTTTGGCATAGGTGGTTTTCCTTTTGGATGCTGCCCTTCCCGTGGTGGTTCCTTTCCGGTGAAAGACCTGGCTATTTATTGCTTGCGTTGAGAAACACGTGATGGTGTCTCCGTGGCTTTTCTACATGCATTTGCATATTTCCCATAAGGGATGGGGGCAGTGTTCTGGATCACTGCGTTGAGAAACACGTGATGGTGTCTCCGCGGTGTTGGATGTTTTGATCTCCCCGAGGTCATTCATCCTTATGCTTATAGTCCTTTTACCAGGCACTGCTCCTAATAAGACGAAAAAAGCTTTGTTCCAGCTCCAAAATTTAAAATTAAGTCCTTTATTAGTACATGATAAAAGCACAAGCTGGATAACTCTCCACAGCACAATAGGAAACGAGCTACGCGTTTCGATCTTTGCAGATCTTTGTCAGAGCTCTGACAAAGATCTGCAAAGATCGAAACGCGTAGCTCGTTTCCTATTGTGCTGTGGAGAGTTATCCAGCTTGTGCTTTTATCATGTACTAATAAAGGACTTAATTGTAAATTTTGGAGCTGGAACAAAGCTTTTTTCGTCTTCTTATCCAACACTACGTGGATCAACGTGGAAGTTCCGTGAACCTGCTGCAAGCTGCCTGGTGAGCTGGCTTTTTGTTTTTCTCTATGTGACTGCTCCTAATAGCCAGTTTCCTACTCCACACTGATGAGGGGCAAATACAGTATTATTTAACCTGTGACATACGTGGCTGGGCAATATACTACTTAGCTGGGCAATATAGCACGTGGCTCTGTGCTGTATACTACGTGGCTGGGCAATATACTACGTGGCTGGGCAATATACTACGTGGCTTGGCAGTATACTACGTGGCTGTGCAGTATACTACGTGGACATGAGTATTCTAGAATACCCGATGCGTTAGTATCGGGCCACCATCTAGTGTCTTATATTCTAGGTTCTTCAAAGTAGCCGCCTTTTGCTTTGATGACTGCTTTGCACACTCTTGGTATTCTCTTCTTGAGCTTCAAGAGGTAGTCACCGGGAATGGTTTTCACTTCACAGGTGTGCCCTGTCAGGTTTAATAAATGGGATTTCTTGCCTTATAAATGAGGTTGGGACCATCAGTTTTGTTGTGCAGAAGTCTGGTGGATACATAGCTGATAGTCCTACTGAATAGACTGTTAGAATTTGTATTATGGCAAGAGAAAAGCAGCTAAGTAAAGAAAAACGAGTGGCCATCATTATTTTAAGAAATGAAGGTCAGTCAGTCCGAAAAATTGGGAAAACTTTGAAAGTGTCCCCAAGTGCAGTGGCAAAAACCATCAAGCGCTACAAAGAAACTGGCTCACGTGAGGACCACCACAGGAAAGGAAGACCAAGAGTCACCTCTGCTTCTGAGGATAGGTTTATTCGAGTCACCCGCCTCAGAAATCGCAGGTTAACAGCAGCTTAGATTAGAGACCAGGTCAATACCACACAGAGTTGTAGCAGCAGACACATCTCTACAGCAATAATCATAAAGAGAAAAAAGAGAGTTTGTGATCCAAACCAAAAGGTATATATCTAGTATAATACTGAATCAAGGTTGCTCAAAATAACCACATCTAGCAGTTTTGTAAAGTTACAAACTGATTTTATTGGACATAAATATTATACAACCATGACAAATATAAAATGTACAAATAGTACCATCAAAAAATGAATGAAATGAAAAAAGAAAGAAAAAAAGGGAGGGAGCAAGCAGGCAACAATATCGAACCATGGATAACAATGGGCAAACCAGAAAGCACATGTGAACAAACAGAGAAACAGGGGAACATCCCCAGTTCTCAAAAAAAAGTGCATAGTGCATGATAAGCAGCAGTTGAAAATGTCTAAATGTCACAGTGCACCACAAAAACAAGGGCATGAAGGGTAGGAGATAAAATAGTATTAAAGTACGATCAGAGTAATGATCGCCCAAACACCGGTAAGGGGTAATACCTCACAAGCCTCACGTACAAAAAGAGTGTCTCCAAACCCACTTACCCATGCTGCTGGCTGCCCGAAACGCTGATGCCCCGACGCGCGTTTCGCTGTTGCTTCTTCGGGGAGCATCTCTACAGCAACTGCCAAGAGGAGACTTTGTGCAGCAGGCCTTCATGGTAAAATAGCTGCTAGGAAACCACTGCTAAGGACAGGCAACAAGCAGAAGAGACTTGTTTGGGCTAAAGAACACAAGGAATGGACATTAGACCAGTGGAAATCAGTGCTTTGGTCTGAGGAGTCCAAATTTGAAATCTTTGGTTCCAACCACCGTGTTTTTGTGCTACGCAGAAAAGGTGAACAGATGAACTCTACATGCCTGGTTCCCACCATGAAGCATGGAGGAGGAGATGTGATGGTGTGGGGGTGCTTTTGGTGGTGACACTTTTGGGTATTTATTCATAATTGAAGGCATAGTGAACCAGCATGGCTACCACAGCATCTTGCAGCGGCATGCTATTCCATCTGGTTTGCGTTTAGTTGGACTATACTTTATTTTTCAACAGGACAATGACCCCAAACACACCTCCAGGCTATGTAAGGGCTATTTGACCAAGAAGGAGAGTGATGGGGTGCTACGCCAGATGACCTGGCCTCCACAGTCACCAGACCTGAACTTAATCAAGATGGTTTGGGGTGAGCTGGACCGCAGAGTGAAGCCAAAAGGGCCAACAAGTGCTAAGCATCTCTGGGAACTCCTTCAAGATTGTTGGAAGACCATTCCCGGTGACTACCTCTTGAAGCTCATCAAGAGAATGCCAAGAGTATGCAAAGTAGTCATCAAAGCAAAAGGTGGCTACTTTGAAGAACCTAGACTATAAGACATAATTTCAGTTGTTTCACACTTTTTTTGTTAAGTATATAATTCCACATGTGTTAATTCATAGTTTTGATGCCTTCAGTGTGAATGTACAATTTTCATAGTCATAAAAATACAGAAAAATCTTTAAATGAGAAGGTGTGTCCAAACTTTTGGTCTGTACTGTACATATGCATGTAATTCAGTGTGTGTATTAAAGGGAATCTGTCACCCCAAAATTCGCAGTCCCGGTGCGGTCCGGTCCAATGGGCGTCACGGTCCGGGTCTGCCCTGTTGAGGGCAAAGTACTGCAGGGTAGACAAAGTATGCCTGAGCAGGAGCCGTGGCTGGAAGCAAAGAAGAGGACGTCATTGTATGAAGATGGGAGGCGCCGGACCCGGACTTCGACCCCAATCGGACCGAACCGCATCGGGACCACCAATTGCTGAGTATGATCTAACTTGTTTTTCATCTCTTTCAGGTTACATTGGGGGCTTATCTACAGCATTATAGAATACTGTAGATAAGCCTCTGATCCCGGTGGCCTTAGCTTATAGGCGAATTTTGGGGTGTCGATTCCCTTTAATATGCTTATCTACTCCTTTCTTTGATGTCCAGCGCCATTCTCTTCTCAGTGAAGTCACCACTCTGCAGACTAGAAGTGACTTTTACAATGTAAGTCTAAGGATTAGCAGAATGAGATTTCATAATAAAAATAGACTTCTGTCTCACGCATAACATTTCTGTTTATGGCACTTGTTACCCTTCATAGGTTGTCTGTAACAATGATATGTCTATTAGACTCAGATTTAGTAGAAGGTCCTGGAGCATGTTCAGCGAATGCCAGGGGCCTGCTGGTAGACCAAGGCTTGAGTGACCACCAGGTCAGAGATGCTGTGCAAAGGAGGAACAGACAGGGGGCAGAGAGCAGCGGAAGAGGGTAGAAAGGGAAGGGTTGCCAATAAGTTAAAAAAAATTAACAAACTTGCTCAGCTCACTACTCCTCTTTCTGGTCATCTCTACTTCTGCTGACACACTGTCCGGCCCTTCGCACCTTGTTTACGTCGGTCCTCTGGCCCAGTGTTCACTTTATGCCAGGGCTTCTAGCTGTGAGCAGTCCACAGAGCATGCATAGTGACCTCCTGCAGTCGTAAGTTAATGCCCAGTATCCAATTTACACTTTGAAGCATGTGTAGTGAAATCTGGGGACCAGCACAAGCAGGGCTGTGAAGTCAGTCTCCATTTTGGTGGAGTCAGAGTTGGAGTCAGTATATAATGGGCTGACGCTGACTTCTAAAGTATATAATAAATGGAGTACAGTAGTTCAGTGCAGGATGTGCTGTAAATGTTTTCATAAGAATTTGAGAAAGTTATTAAATGTCCTATAAATTTCTGTTCTGTTCCTGATCTAAGGATCTAGGCCAGCGGTGGCAAATCTGTAGCGCGCATGCCAGATGGGGCTCGCTGAACCCTCTCTGCAGGCTTGCTCACCATCCGCGTTTCGCATCAGTGGACCGGGCCCGGCAGTTGATAAGCCTGCCGATGCCAGCCCCTGCTTCAGCTAGATGTGCGCCCTCGGACCCACATCCAGCTGAAGTGTATCGCAGTGCACAAACTTACAGGCCCTTGCGCTGCAATGCATGTTACTGGCCAGTCAGAGGCCAGCAGCGGATGTCTGCCTACACGCGACTAGGCGCATGGTAGTGATGTCATGCGCCCCCGTCGCTTGGACGCTGAAGTCAGCTTCCAGCTTCTGAAGACAAGGCGGTGGTGGAAATGAATGAAGGTGAGTAGCAGTGTACTACTAAGATGGGGGTACATATACCAGGATGGGGGGTATATATACCAGGATGGGAGACATATATACCAGGATGGGGAGCAAATACATGGATTGGGAGAGCATATACATTTATTGGGGAACATATACAAGCCAGGGGGGTCATATGGGCATATAGAAGTATGGAGGAGCATATACATTGATTGGGGGAGCATATACGTGGATGGGGGGCGTATATATGGAGTGGGGTAGCATAAAAAAGGATGTAGAGAGCATAAACAAGGATATGGGGAGCATATACCAGGATAGGGGCATGTATTTATTTACATAGCACCATTGATTCCATGGTGCTGTACATGAAAAGGGGTTACATACAGGTTACAGTAAATAGACTAACAATAACATACTGTTATGGAGGGGAGAGGACCCTGCCCTTGTGGGCTTACATTCTACAGGATGGTGGGGAAAGAGACAGTAGGTTGGGGGTTTGCGGCAGCTCCGGTGTTGGTGAGGCGGCAGCAGGGTCATTGCAGGCTGTAGGCTTTCTTGAGGAGGTGGGTTTTCAGGTTCCATCTGAAGGATCCGAATGTGGTTGATAGACTTGTTGGGGCACAGAATTCCAGAGGATGGGAGATATTGGTGAGGAGTGAGTTATTGTGGAGGAGAGAAGGAGGTCTTGGGAGGATTGGATATTACGTGTGGGAAAATATCGGGAGATTAGTTAAGAGATATATGGAGGAGACCAGTTATGGATGGTCTTGTAAGTCATTATTAGTAACTTGAACTGGATACGCTGAGGGAATGGGAGCCAGTGAATAGATTTGCAGAAGGGAGAAGCAGAGGAGTAGCGAAGAGAGAGATGAATTAGTCGGGTAGCAGAGTTTAAGGATGGACTGGAAAGGTGCGAGAGTGTTAGCAGGCAGGCCACAGAAAAGAATGTTGCAGTAGTCGAGGTGGGAGATGATGAGGGCATGCACAAGTATTTTAGTAGATTGAGGGTTGAGGAAAAGACCGATTTTGGAGATATTTTTGAGCTTGGTTGTGCGGTTTGAAGGACAGGGCAGAGTCAAGGGTTACTCCGAGGCAGCGGACTTCCGGTACGGGGGAAAGCGTGATGTTATTTATTGTGATAGATAGATCAGGTAAGGAAGATCTGTGAGATGGAGGAAAGATGATGAGTTCAGATTTGTCCACATTGAGTTTAAGGAAGCGTGAGAAGGAGGATATGGCTGATGGACACTCCGAGATTCTGGACAGCAGAGAGGTGACGTCTGGGCCAGAGAGGTAGATCTGAGTGTCATCAGCATAAAGGTGGTACTGGAATCCATGGGACTTTGAGTTGTCCCAGGCCAAGTGTATAGATTGAGAAAAGTAAGGGTCCTTTAACAGAGCCTTGGGGTCTGCAACAGAGAGCGGGTGGGGTGAGGAGGTAGTGTGGGAGTGGGAGACGCTGAACTAGGATGGGGGGCATTTACTAGGATGGGGGTATGTAAAGCAGGATGGGGCATGTGTAGTAGGATGGGGGCATGTATACTAGATGGGCGGCATGTACCAGGATGAATGAAACATACATGGATTGGGGGAGCATATACATGGATGGTGGGCATATACCTGGAGTGGGGGAGCATAAAGAAGGATGTAGGGAGCATATACAAGGATACGGAAAAGCATATACCAGGATGGGGGCATGTATACTAGGATGGGGTGCATGTACTAGGATGAAGGTATCTAAAGCAGGATGGGGCATGTATAGATTGATAAGGGGTATGTACCAGGATGAATGACATGTACATCGATTGGGGGATCATATACAAGGATGGGGGAACATATATCAACATGGGGGCATGTGTACCACAATGGTGAGCATATACAGTTAGGTCCATATATATTTGGACAGAGACAACATTTTTCTAATTTTGGTTATAGAAATTACCACAATGAATTTTAAACAAAACAATTCAGATGCAGTTGAAGTTCAGACTTTCAGCTTTCATTTGAGGGTATCCACATAAAAATTGGATGAAGGATTTAGGAGTTTCAGCTCCTTAACATGTGCCACCCTGTTTTTAAAGGGACCAAAAGTAATTGGACAATTGAATCCAAAGCTATTTCATGGAAAGGTGTGGGCAATCCCTTCGTTATGTCATTCTCAATTAAGCAGATAAAAGGCCTGGAGTTGATTTGAGGTGTGGTGCTTGCATTTGGAAGATTTTGCTGTGAAGTAAACATGCGGTCAAAGGAGCTCTCCGTGCAGGTGAAACAAGCCATCCTTAAGCTGCGAAAACAGAAAAAACCCATCCGAGAAACTGGTACAATATTAGGAGTGGCAAAATCTACAATTTGGTACATCCTGAGAAAGAAAGAAAGCACTGGTGAACTCATCAATGCAAAAAGACCTGGGCGCCCACGGAAGACAACAGTGGTGGATGATCGCAGAATAATCTCCATGGTCAAGAGAAACCCCTTCACAACAGCCAACCAAGTGAACAACACTCTTCAGGAGGTAGGCGTATCAATATTCTAATCTACCATAAAGAGAAGACTGCATGAAAGTAAATACAGAGGGTTCACTGCACGGTGCAAGCCACTCACAAGATTCAAGAATAAAAAGGCTAGACTGGACTATGCTAAAACCCATCTAAAAAAGCCAGCAAAGTTCTGGAAGAACTTTCTTTGGACAGATGAAACCAAGATCAACCTCTGCCAGAATGATGGAAAGAGAAAAGTATGGCAAAGGCGTGGTACAGCTCATGATCCAAAGCATACCACATCATCTGTAAAACACGGCGGAGGCAGTGTAATGGCTTGGGCATGCATGACTGCCAGTGGCCCTGGATTACTAGTGTTTATTGATGATGTGACACAGGACTGAAGCAGCCGAATGAACTCTGAGGTATTCAGAGACATACTGTGTGCTCAGATCCAGCCAAATGCAGCCAAACTGATTGGTCCTCATTTCATACTACAGATGGACAATGACCCAAAACATAAAGCCAAAGCAACCCAGGAGTTTATTAAATCAAAGAAGTGGAATATTCTTGAATGGCCAAGTCAGTCACCTAATCTCAACCCAATTGAGCATGCATTTCACTTGTTAAAGACTACACTTAAGGCAGAAAGGCCCAAAAACAAACAGCAACTGAAAACCACTGCAGTGAAGGCCTGGCAGAGCATCAAAAAGGAGAAAACACGGCGTCTGTTGATGTCCATGAGTTCAAGACTTCAGGCAGTCATTGCCAACAAAGGGTTTTCAACCAAGTACTAAAAATGAACATTTTATTTAAAATTATTGAATCTGTCCAATTACTTTTGGTCCCTTTAAAAACAGGGTGGCACATGTTAAGGAGCTGAAACTCCTAAACCCTTCATCCAATTTTAATGTGGATACCATTAAATGAAAGCTGAAAGTCTGAACTTCAACTGCATCTGAATTGTTTTGTTTAAAATTCATTGTGGTAATGTATATAAATAAAATTAGAAAAATGTTGTCTCTGTCCAAATATATATGGACCTAAATGTACATGGATGGGGAATCGTATACAAGGATGGGGGCATGTATACCAGGATGAAATAAATATATCAGGATGAAGGGCATATACCAGGATGAGGGCCATATACCATGATGTAGATGCATATTACAGGATAGGAATCATATAACTTTATACCTGCAGTCTGGTATCTCTGCTCTTGTTTGTGCCTGCTCTCTGCTTGCCCCGCCTGCTCTCTGCTTGCCCCGCCTGCTCTCTGCTTGCCCCGCCTGCTCTCTGCATGAGTTTTTTTTTTTTACTGAACTAAACCTCAGTATTCTGGTTAAATTGCCGTGTTGGCACTATACGATAAAGAAGTAGGTTTTTGGGTTGCAGCTTGGGCACTCAGTCTATAACGGTTAGCTATCGCTGATCTCGGCTTGTAGTTGAGATGAATCTGTGCTGCACTTTGTCTATGTTCAGTAGTGAGGCCGTGCTGTGGGATTGTTGATTTGGAGTCGGAAGTCAGGGAAATTGAGTAGTCGAAGTCTGTAATTTGGCTTGCCAAGTTCACAGTCCTGGGCCCAAGGCCGGAAGCTCTGGCCTAGAATAAGCACTGGACTGGAAATATGGCGCAGAGGACAAGGCAGTGGGCAGGCAGAGAGGTGAGTGGTGAGTTACAAGGTATGTTTGTTTTTTTTTTCTTCCTTATTCACCTTTTGCCATCTTCAACTGTTTAGTATGATGGCAGCCACAACTGGCTGGTATATTGCTAAATTCAGAGTCAATTAAAAAAAATAGGTATTTTACAGAATGTGAATTTTTTTATTTTCTTTTAGCAGAATTTGATTGTTTCCCTAAATTTGCCCATCTCTAATGCATTATATTGAAAATTATTTGTTTATTAAACATTTACTAACCTAACAAACCGGACAGGTAATTACCCTCCCAGGTCCAGTGCCAGCTCCCAGCCACTGACACACCGGACATGTAATTACCCTCCCAGGTCCAGTGCCAGCTCCCAGCCACTGACAAACCGGACAGATAATTACCCTCCCAGGTCCAGTGCCAGCTCCCAGCCACTGACACACCGGACAGATAATTATCCTCCCAGGTCTAGTGCCAGCTCCCAGCCACTGACACACCGGACAGATAATTACCTTCCCAGGTCCAGTGCCAGCTCCCAGCCACTGACATACCGGACATGTAATTACCCTCCCAGGTCCAGTGCCAGCTCCCAGCCACTGACACACTGGACAGATAATTACCCTCCCACGTCCAGTGCCAGCTCCCAGCCACTGACAAACCGGACAGGTAATTATCCTCCCAGGTCCAGTGCCAGCTCCCAGCCACTGACACACCGGACAGATAATTACCTTCCCAGGTCCAGTGCCAGCTCCCAGCCACTGACACACCGGACATGTAATTACCCTCCCAGGTCCAGTGCCAGCTCCCAGCCACTGACACACCAGACAGGTAATTACCCTCCCAGGTCCAGTGCCAGCTCCCAGCCACTGACACACCGGACAGATAAATATCCTCCCAGGTCTAGTGCCAGCTCCCAGCCACTGACACACCGGACAGATAATTACCTTCCCAGGTCCAGTGCCAGCTCCCAGCCACTGACACACCGGACAGATAATTACCTTCCCAGGTCCAGTGCCAGCTCCCAGCCACTGACAAACCGGACATGTAATTACCCTCCCAGGTCCAGTGCCAGCTCCCAGCCACTGACACACCGGACAGATAATTATCCTCCCAGGTCCAGTGCCAGCTCCCAGCCACTGACACACCGGACAGATAAATATCCTCCCAGGTCTAGTGCCAGCTCCCAGCCACTGACACACCGGACAGATAATTACCTTCCCAGGTCCAGTGCCAGCTCCCAGCCACTGACACACCGGACAGATAATTACCTTCCCAGGTCCAGTGCCAGCTCCCAGCCACTGACAAACCGGACATGTAATTACCCTCCCAGGTCCAGTGCCAGCTCCCAGCCACTGACACACCAGACAGGTAATTACCCTCCCAGGTCCAGTGCCAGCTCCCAGCCACTGACACACCGGACAGATAAATATCCTCCCAGGTCTAGTGCCAGCTCCCAGCCACTGACACACCGGACAGATAATTACCTTCCCAGGTCCAGTGCCAGCTCCCAGCCACTGACACACCGGACAGATAATTACCTTCCCAGGTCCAGTGCCAGCTCCCAGCCACTGACAAACCGGACATGTAATTGCCCTCCCAGGTCCAGTGCCAGCTCCCAGCCACTGACACACCGGACAGATAATTACCCTCCCAGGTCTAGTGCCAGCTCCCAGCCACTGACACACCGGACAGATAATTATCCTCCCAGGTCTAGTGCCAGCTCCCAGCCACTGACACACCGGACAGATAATTACCCTCCCAGGTCCAGTGCCAGCTCCCAGCCACTGACACACCGGACAGATAATTACCCTCCCAGGTCCAGTGCCAGCTCCCAGCCACTGCTGTCTTGTCAGTGTTTGGCTGTAGCAGTGATGTCATGCTGACAGCTGCAACCTATCAACTCACTGGCTAGTGCCATAGAACCGACGCCCTATTAAACTATCTAGATGTATAGTTGTCTTGTTGCACTACTTCATTATAGAATCATGCTTGTTTTTTAAATGAATAATGTACCTTTTTTTACCATGTAAAGGTTTTTACCACCTAATCTGAGAGTAGCATATTGTAAGTGCAAAGACTGATCCCAGCAATGTGTCATTACTGGGTTACTTGGTATAGTTTTGATAAAATCATAGTTTTATCAGAAGAACATTATTATTAGAAGACTAATAAACCTGCTGCCAGGTAGTCAAGCACATTCATGAGCTCGGTATAACCTTGTCGCCCGCCCTCACCACTGATTGGAGCTTTTTGTGTACACTGCACATAAGCAGAAAGCTGCTAATTAGTGTTGTGTGCGGGGTTATACAGAGCTCCGCATTCAGAGAACTGCTAGATCAGGGGTACCCAACTCCAGGCCTCGAGGGCCGCCAACAGTGCAGGTTTTCAGGATTTCTTTAGTATTGCATCGGTGGTAATGTGATCATCTGCACAGGTGATGATTCCAACCCCTGTGCAAAACTAAGGAAATCCTGACAACCTGCACTGTTGGCGGCCCTCGAGGCCTGGAGTTGGGGACCACTGTGCTAGATCTGCAGCGGATAAAACTGTGATTTTGTCAAACTGACAGCAAGCAGCTCATCTCAGTACATTGCTGGAATCAGGATCTCTGCCCCTACATTATGATGATCTCAGATGAGGTAGCAAAACCCTGCTTTCAGATTCCCTTTAGCAAAGCAAAGCTCAGAGATACAATTCACTTCAAGCTATGAGCTCATGGGAAACCGCTCTAGGACAAGCCGTCTAGTTTGTGCGCCTGAGTGGGTACAGTGATTATGTCTGTAAAGCTCTGTGGGATTCAATGGCTCTATGTAAGCACGTAAAATCGACTAAATTCCCCATCCTTGTTACAATTGCGGGGGTCCCAACATCCAGCCCTCTGCAAGTGCTACCGAATAAGGACTCCTAAGACGCCTTCCATCAAGACTGGAGTTTTGTACACAAATGTTGATGAAGATTGCACTTCACCTACTGTACGCCAGTTATGGACTAGTGTCCGTTTTTGTGCAATGTAGACCAGTTGGGGTTTTGGTGTGATTTTTAATGAATTTGTCAGCTTTGTTCGGCCTCACCCTGGCTAATCTCTGCCCACTCTTAAAAGATTTGGAGGAGCTGGCTGACGCAGACATAAAACAACAAAATTTACAAAGTTTCAAGCTGTTTATACACCAGATTTCCAGTGAAAACTGATGAATCAGCCCCATAATCTTTTAGCACATCGTTACAGAGTAAACTCCTGCTTCTTAATATTTGGTATGGAAATGTTTGTCCCTTTTCTGTAATATTGGGTTGGAAAAGGAGACAAGAGGACGGTGCAGAAAGAGAGCAGGCGAGTTGGGGATCTCGAGTACCTGCGTGACTGTTAATTTATGAGTTTTCCATTCTTGACATACAGTCATGGGCAAAAGTATTCACGCCCCTGCAATTCTGTCAGATAATACTCAATACTCAATAATTTGTGCAATCACAAATTATTTGGTATTATTATCTTCATTTAATTTGTCTTAAATGAAAAAACACAAAAGAGAATGAAGCAAAAAGCAAAACATTGATCATTTCACACAAAACTCCAAAAAATGGGCCGGACAAAAGTATTGGCACCCTCAGCCTAATACTTGGTTGCACAACCTTTAGCCAAAATAACTGCGACCAACCGCTTCCGGTAACCATCAATGAGTTTCTTACAATGCTCTGCTGGAATTTTAGACCATTCTTCTTTGGCAAACTGCTCCAGGTCCCTGATATTTGAATGGTGCCTTCTCCAAACTGCCATTTTTAGATCTCTCCACAGGTGTTCTATGGGATTCAGGTCTGGACTCATTGCTGGCCACCTTAGAAGTCTCCAGTGCTTTCTCTCAAATCATTTTCTAGTGCTTTTTGAAGTGTGTTTTGGGTCATTGTCCTGCTGGAAGACCCATGACCTCTGATGGAGACCCAGCTTTCTCACACTGGGCCCTACATTATGCTGCGATATTTGTTGGTAGTCTTCAGACTTCATAATGCCATGCACACGGTCAAGCAGTCCAGTGCCAGAGGCAGCAAAGCAAGCCCAAAACATCAGGGAACCTCCGCCATGTTTGAGCGTAGGGACCGTGTTCTTTTCTTTGAATGCCTCTTTTTTTCTCCTGTAAACTCTATGTTGATGCCTTTGCCCAAAAAGCTCTACTTTTGTCTCATCTGACCAGAGAACATTCTTCCAAAACGTTTTAGGCTTTTTCAGGTAAGTCTTGGCAAACTCCAGCCTGGCTTTTTTATGTCTCGGGGTAAGAAGTGGGGTCTTCCTGGGTTTCCTACCATACAGCCCCTTTTCATTCAGATGCTGACGGATAGTACGGGGGGTTGACACTGTTGTACCCTTGGACTGCAGGGCAGCTTGAACTTGTTTGGATGTTAGTCAAGGTTCTTTATCCAACATCCGCACAATCTTGCGTTGAAATCTCTTGTCAATTTTTCTTTTCCGTCCACATCTAGGGAGGTTAGACACAGTGTCATGGGCTTTAAACTTCTTGATGACACTGCGCACGGTAGACACAGGAACATTCAGGTCTTTGGAGATGGACTTGTAGCCTTGAGATTGCTCATGCTTCATCACAATTTGGTTTCTCAAGTCCTCAGATAGTTCTTTGGTCTTCTTTCTTTTCTCCATGCTCAATGTGGTACACACAAGGACACAGGACAGAGGTTGAGTCAACTTTAATCCATGTCAACTGGCTGCAAGTGTGATTTAGTTATTGCCAACACCTGTTAGTTGCCACAGGTAAGTTACAGGTGCTGTTAATTACACAAATTAGAGAAGCATCACATGATTTTTCAAAAGGTGCCAATACTTTTGTCCACCCCCTTTTTAATGTTTGGTGTGGAATTATATCCAATTTGGCTTTAGAATAATAATAATAATAATTTTTATTTATATAGCGCCAACATATTCCTCAGCGCTTTACAAATTATAACAATTATTTTTGTGTTTTTTCATTTAAGACAAATTAAATGAAGATAATAATACCAAAAAATGTGTGCTTGCAATCATTTTTAGGAAGAAACTGAGTATTATCTGACAGAATTGCAGGGGTGTGAATACTTTTGGCCATGACTGTAAGGGAGCAGGGATCCATATATCCGAAAAGGTGGAATCTGGGGTCTCGTTGGCTCGCACTCATTTTGTTCTAGTACCTTTTTTTTTTTTTTCTTTTGCTCTGGAAACGATAATACTTCAGTGTTAATAGCTTTAATCACTACTAAATTGGGTGCTTATTTCCTTTTTTTAATTTATTTTAGTTCCTTAAAATTGAACATTGTGTCTGGGTTTGGACAGCCAGGGAGCTGGAGAAGAATCTATTTAAAAGTAAATTGTCTGGTAATGCCCCATTTATCTGCTCAAAGGGTCAAGAAGCTAATTACAAAAAAATGGAACTTGAGACCGTTAATTGCAAAGAAGCATTAGAACAAGATTTCAATTTGTGTACAAGTGAATGACCGAGTATTTGATATGCCACAAATTAACCCATTGAGTCCTTGATCAGTCATTATACCTTGATAAATGTACCTGTATGACTGAAGTGTGACCCGCTCACGTGCGGTTCTTACGACACGTGAGCCCTGCGCCCAGTCAGTAATGACGTTACTGTCGCCGCTTTCGGATGTATAAGCCAGCAAGATTGGGTGAGACTGCAGCTGGACACTTTCTTCTTCTTGGTTGGCGTTTTTTACCTGCGTATTCTCTGCATCTAATGTATGCCTATGTGGAAAATCTGCATAGAAAACTCAGCGTACCCGCAAGAGAAATTTAAAGAAATTTGATATGCTGCTGATTCAAAAAAACGCGCGTACACAGTAACGTTTTTTGTCTGCGGCGAAAAACCGGACAGCGCCGATGGATTCTGTTTTTTTTTTTTTTTTTAACTAAGCATGCTCCAATTTTTTTTGGATCCAATTAGCTGGATAAGCTAAACGGATCCGTCAAAAAAAGATCCGTCACATCAGTTTTTCATAATCTGCGAAGGATCCGTTTTTTTTTTTTTTTTTTTTTTTTTAGAATTCACTAGTTTGAGCCTGACTGCAAAAAACTGATGTGTTGAAAGTAGCCTATTCCCGTCCACATTGCTGGCACTATAAAACGCTGTGTTTTTGCTGCAGACAGAAAAACTCAATCTGTACTGGAGTTCTAGCCTTTTAGTTATTTATATGCATGGAATATACAAGTTTTTTCTCCACTTTAAGGCTGTGTGCACACGTTGCTGATTTTTCACGGTTTATTTGTGTTTTTTCGCGATAAAAACGCTATAAAACAGCAAAAAAACAGCATACAATATGCATCCCATCATTTTGAATGAATTCTGCATGTTTTGTGCACATGATGCGTTTTTTCCGCGAAAAAACGCAGCATGTTCATTAATTTTGCGTTTTTTGCGGATTTCCCACTATAAAATGCATTGGGAAATGTCCGGAAAAAAACTGCATCAAAAACACGGCAAAAACGTGCAAAAAACGCATGCAGATTTCTTGCAGAAAATTTCAGGTTTTTCTCAGGAATTTTCTGCAAGAAATCCTGAACGTGTGCACATAGCCTTACTGTTCCTCGTCTGCTCTCACTACCTCTATCAGTCATGTGTATGTATATGTACTGTATATATGGTATTTCCATTGTCATTTTCTTGTTATTTTTCACTTTTCTGGACTAGTAGCCTACAGAATTGAAAATTAAGGTATGAATATATAAGGATTATAATACAGACAGTAACTCTGTTCTATGAAAGGAATCTTTTTTTTTTTTTTTTCTTTCCCCCTGAGGAAGCCACGTGTTTAGTGATGATACACGTGGGGTTCCTACTCCTCAGGCTGCCGTCACACTATCAGTATTTGGTCAGTATTTTACATCAGTATTTGTAAGCCAAAACCAGGAGTGGAACAATTAGAGGAAAAGTATAATTGAAACATATGCACCACTTCTGTATTTATCACCCACTCCTGGTTTTGGCTTACAAATACTGATGTAAAATACTGACCAAATACTGCTAGTGTGACGGCAGCCTCACAGATATGTTGTCCTCTCCTCGCATCCAGGCTCCACTTATATACTGTATAACTGTTATTTTGTTCACAGTGATTTGGGCTGTCATCCCTGGGACATATGCTGTCTATACAGGTCAGCGAAGGGTAATATAATAATGTACAGATTGCCAAAGGCAAATAAATCCCTAACTAAGGACCCTAAAAAATAACTTTTATTAATCAATTTAAAATGGAAACTAGACTTGGGGTATGTGCACACGTCAGGATTTTTAGCGTTTTTTTTTTGCGGAATTTCGCTTTAAAAACGCTATAAATCCGGTAAAAAAATGCTAACATTATGCATCCTATCTTTTAGAATGCATTCCGCATTTTTTGTGCATATGTTAGCGTTTTTTCCACACAAAAAACGCATACCGCTAAAAATCCGGACATGCTCTCTTTTTGCGGATTTTTTGCGGATTTCCTATCAAAAAGGACATTCCGGAAAATGTAAAAAAAAATCCGCAAATAATCCGCAAAAATTCCGCGCAAAAAATTGCAAATTCCGCGAGAAATCAGCGCGAAAAATGCACGCGGATTTCTGGCAGAATTCTCAGGATTTTGTCAGGAAAAAATCCTGACGTGTGCACATACCCTTAGTGTGGAATTTAATCAGTGTGCTTATGCTGGGCCAAGAGCAGAACTCATGGCTCATAAATTTGCTCATAGCCCTAATCGTGTACACCTGCCGTATTCAGGAGTAGGGGATCAGGTGTGGCTGCTAGCTATAAGGGTACGTGTCCACGTTCAGGATGGCCGGCGGTTTTGACGGAGTGGCAAACTCGCTCCGCCCAAAGCCACGCCCCCTTCTGGGGACGCGATGATGCCAGATGTGTTCATTGCACACATCCGGAATCATCACACCCCACATATAAGGCCCTGTGTTATACCTTGCGGCGATCTAAAAAGATGCGCCGCATGTCTGGAATCGCAGGGCCGCCGGATGCGTGTTACCACGCATAGTGGAGACGGGATTTCATGAAATCCCCTCCACTATGCTGTAACATCTGGACGCTGCGGGTTAGACGCTGCGTCTGTATTCAGCGTCAAACAGGCAGTGTTGCCTGAACGTGGACACATACCCTAACTCATCTAATCCCCCTACACATACACTGATAATGCTATTTAAATTGCTCCTAAAGGCTTCCCAACATGTTTCACCAGCTATACTGGCTTCATCAGGGATTGAGGCTACAATTCTTTACAGCAAGTTGGGGAAAGTGGGTGAGATTCCGGTAGGGCTAGCCCCACTGTCCCCTCCCCACTCTCTAAAAAAAAAAAAAGTGTGGCTAAGGAGTGCAATAGCATTAAATAGCATTATAGTATTAAAATAAGTTTGTAAATAGTAGGAGGGTCTTTTTATTTTTTTCGTTTTCAGTGACTGATGAAACAAGGATTCAAAACACTGATGACACTTTGTGATTTTTCATGTGTAAAAAAAAAAAAAGAAAAATCATACGACGTTTCGATGGGGCCTACATTGCTGGAATCAGGGTCTCCGCTCTTATGTAATACTGCTCTCATGTGAGGTAGCTAAAATTTAGTGACAGATTACTTTATAAAGTGGAAAATAGTGGAGATAATTTTCAAAATGACTCACGTTTTTGTAGAAGAGATGAGATGGCAGTGTCAGTCTATTATGAGGCTCTCTATGGCTACTTGTGAACTATAAGATTTCAGGATTTTCACTGTAATTAATAGTGATAGGGAATGCGCTTGGATAAGTCTTATCCTTGAATGCTCGGGTGCTAACCGAGTGTCTTCAGCGTGCTCGAATAATGTCAGTCCACGTGCCTGCATGTTCAACGGCCATTCAACAGCCGCCACACAGGAGGGATCTACCTGCTTGTTAGCCAATCCCTGCATGTGTTGCGGCTGTCGAACAGCTGCGAGACATGTAGGCGCAAGGACTCGAACATATTTTTCAAGCACACCAAAGTCACTCGGTTAGCACCCGACCATGCTCGGATAACGCCTTACTCCAGCACGTTTGCTCATAATTATTAATAAAGCTATGTGTAACATGAAAACTTGGTTTTAATAAAATATACCGTAATTTATTATTTTTTTTACGTGGTCCATTTAAATAATTTTATTTTTGTTTTTATATTTCTACTGTGCAAGTTAAATATACAAATTTTAGTTTTCAGTGCTAAATGTACCTTATTTTTTTATAATCATTTAAATAAAATCCGGTTAGCTCGCTACAAGGATCATCCACTTTATGAATTGTTACGTGTAAATTAGAAAGGAATATACAAACTGTATGTAATGTGCCACTTGATATGCTGTAGTATTCTGTGTCTGATGTTGGTCTTTCTGAACAGACCGAGTGGGAAAACATTTTCTTTTTCATTTCAACATGTTTAGTGAGTTCTGAATGTACAGATGGTAAGTAGGTGTATTGGGATACGGCTAAGTAAATATTTTCTAATTAGCTATATGCAAATCATGTTCTGTGCTGCTTCAGTGTTCTCATCTGACTCTCTGGAAAGTAATCTGTCTGTATGCAGTTCCATCGTAAAGACATTAAATGACAATTGACCTTTTAGTTTTCCATGGTCTTAATTGCTTTTGTGATTTATTTTTCATTGTAGCTTTCTTTATCTCCAAATTGAGGAGGAAAAATACATAAATATGAATGTGTTCGTATATATGAATATAGATATATTTGTGTATTCTCTCTCATATTTATATATATATATATATATATATATATATATATATATATATATATATATATATATATACACACACACATACAGAACAGACCAAAAGTTTGGACACACCTTATTTTAAGATTTTTCTGTATTTTCATGACTATGAAAATTGTACATTCACACTGAAGGCATCAAAACTATGAATTAACACATGTGGAATTATATACTTAACAAAAAAGTGTGAAACAACTGAAATTATGTCTTATATTCTAGGTCATTCAAAGTAGCCACCTTTTGCTTTGATGACTGCTTTGCACTTTCTTGGCATTCTCTTGATGAGCTTCAAGAGGTAGTCACCGGAAATGGTTTTCACTTCACTGGTGTGCCCTGTCGGGTATAATAAGTGGGATTTCTTGCCTTATAAATGAGGTTGGGACCATCAGTTTTGTTGTGCAGATGTTTCGTGGATACACAGCTGATAGTCCTCCTGAATAGACTGTTAGCTGCTTTTTTCTTGCCATAAAACAAATTCTAAGTAAAGAAAAACAAGTGGCCATCTGTTGTGAGTTCTGTTTTTGGGCTCCCTCTGGTGGTTACTGATGGTACTGGGTGACTTGTGTTCTCTGCGGTCTCTGGTGTCCACCTGTTCCATCAGGTTATGGGAGTTTCCTATTTAAACTGGCTTTTTTGTCATTTCCTCGCCGGCTATCAATGTAATCAGCGTGTCTTTTTACCTCTGCTCCCTGCGTCTGTTATCTTCAGGACAAGGTAAGTTTTGATTTTCCTGTTCCACGTTTTGCTTAATTTTTGTCTTAGTCCAGCTTGCAGATATGTGATTCCTTGCTGCTGGTTGCTCTAGTGGGCTGAAATTGCTCCTCATGTTCCATGAGTTGGCACATGAGTTCAAGTAATTTCAGGATGTTTTTTTGAAGGGTTTTTCGCTGACCGCGCAGTTCACTTTTGTATCCTCTGCTATATAGCTTTAGCGGGCCTCATTTTTGCTGATTCTATTTTCATAACTACGTATGTGCTTTCCTCTCATTTCACCGTTATTACATGTGGGGGGCTGCTATTTCTGTGGGGTGTTTCTCTGGAGGCAAGTGAGGTCTGTGTTTCTTCTTATAGGGGAAGTTAATCCTTCGGCTGGCGCGAGACGTCTAGGAATCATCGTAGGCACGTTCCCCGGCTACTGCTAGTTGTGTGTTTAGTTCAGGATCGCGGTCAGCTCAGGTTCCATCACCCTAGAGCTTGTTTTGTTTTTGTGCTTGTCCTTTTGTGATCCCCTGCCATTGGGATCATGACAGTATAGCCGGCCAGAAAAAATTGGTCATCGTTTTGGCTGAAGTAGGAGGAAAAGTAGTCTGAGGAAGTTTTTTTTTTTTTTTTTTCCTCCCCCTCCTCAGTGTTTGCTGCGTAGCCTTAATTGCAGCTTGACTGCTTTTTTCCTCTTAATCCTTGAATGGCTCTGACCTCAGCTGTTTATCATGGACGTCCAGAGTTTGGCTTCCAGCCTGAATAATCTTGCTGCTAAGGTTCAAAATATACAAGATTTTGTTGTACATACGCCTATGTCTGAACCTAGAATTCCTGTCCCAGAGTTTTTTTCTGGAGATAGATCTAGTTTTCTGAATTTTAGGAACAATTGCAAGTTGTTTCTTTCCTTGAAATCTCGCTCCTCTGGAGACCCTGCTCAGCAGGTCAAGATTGTTATATCTTTCCTGCGGGGTGACCCTCAGAATTGGGCATTTGCATTGGCACCAGGGGATCCTGCGTTGCTCAATGTGGATGCGTTTTTTCTGGCATTGGGTTTGCTCTATGAGGAACCTAACCTAGAGATTCAGGCTGAAAAAGCTTTATTGGCTCTCTCTCAGGGGCAAGATGAAGCAGAAATATATTGTCAGAAATTTCGGAAATGGTCGGTGCTTACTCAGTGGAATGAGTGCGCTCTGGCTGCAAAATTCAGAGATGGCCTTTCTGAGGCCATTAAAGATGTTATGGTGGGGTTCCCGGCGCCTACAGGTCTGAATGAGTCCATGACTATGGCTATTCAGATTGATCGGCGTTTACGGGCGCGCAAACCTGTGCACCATTTGGCGGTGTCTTCTGAACAGGCACCTGAGTTAATGCAATGTGATAGAATTCAGTCCAGAAGTGAACGGCAAAATTATAGGCGGAAAAATGGATTGTGTTTTTATTGTGGTGATTCAGCTCATGTTATATCAGCATGCTCTAAATGCACAAAAAAGGTTGATAAGTCTGTTGCCATTGGTACTTTACAGTCTAAGTTCATTCTGTCTGTGACGCTGATTTGTTCATTATCATCCATTTCCGTCGATGCCTATGTGGATTCAGGCGCTGCCCTGAGTCTTATGGATTGGTCATTTGCCAATCGCTGTTGGTTTAGTCTGGAACCTCTGGAAGTTCCTATTCCTTTGAAAGGAATTGACTCTACACCTTTGGCTATGAATAAACCTCAGTACTGGACACAAGTGACCATGCGTATGACTCCCGTTCATCAGGAGGTGATTCGCTTCCTGGTACTGTATAATTTACATGATGTCTTAGTGCTTGGTCTGCCATGGTTACAAACTCATAACCCAGTCCTGGACTGGAAAACAATGTCTGTGTTAAGCTGGGGATGTCAGGGGGTTCATGATGATGCATCTCCGATTTCTATCGCTTCATCTACTCCTTCTGAGGTTCCGGTATTTTTGTCTGATTATCGGGAGGTTTTTGAGGAGCCTAAGCTCAGTTCGCTTCCTCCTCACAGGGATTGCGATTGTGCTATAGATTTGATTCCTGGCAGTAAATTCCCTAAAGGTCGTTTGTTCAATCTGTCAGTGCCAGAGCATACTGCTATGCGGAATTATGTTAAGGAGTCCTTGGAAAAGGGACATATCCGTCCATCTTCGTCCCCTTTGGGAGCAGGTTTTTTTTTTCGTGGCCAAAAAAGATGGTTCCTTGAGGCCTTGCATAGATTATCGTCTTTTGAATAAGATTACAGTCAAATATCAGTATCCTTTGCCATTGTTGACTGATTTGTTCGCTCGTATTAAGGGGGCTAAATGGTTCACTAAGATTGATCTTCGGGGTGCGTATAATCTTGTGCGGATAAGGCAGGGTGATGAGTGGAAAACCGCATTTAATACGCCTGAGGGCCGTTTCGAGTATTTGGTGATGCCTTTTGGACTTTCTAATGCTCCTTCTGTCTTCCAGTCTTTTATGCACGATATTTTTTGTGAATATCTGGATAAATTTATTATCGTGTATTTGGATGATGTTTTGGTTTTTTCTGATGACTGGGAGTCTCATGTTCAGCAGGTCAGGAAGGTGTTTCAGGTCAAGCGGGCCAATTCTTTATTTGTAAAGGGTTCTAAATGTCTCTTTGGAGTCCAGAAGATTTCTTTTTTGGGGTATATTTTTTCCCCTTCTACTATTGAGATGGATCCCGTCAAGGTTCAGGCTATTTGTGACTGGACGCAGCCTACATCTCTTAAGAGTCTACAGAAGTTCTTGGGCTTTGCTAATTTTTATCGTCGCTTCATAACTAATTTTTCTACTGTTGTTAAGCCTTTGACGGATTTGACTAAAAAGGGTGCTGATGTTACTGATTGGTCTCCTGCGGCTGTGGAGGCCTTTCAGGAACTTAAGCGCCGGTTTTCTTCTGCTCCTGTGTTGCGTCAGCCAGATACGTCGCTTCCTTTTCAGGTTGAGGTTGATGCTTCCGAGATCGGAGCGGGGGCGGTTTTGTCACAGAGAAGCTCCGATGGCTCAGTGATGAAGCCATGTGCGTTCTTTTCTAGAAAATTTTCGCCCGCTGAACGGAATTATGATGTTGGTAATCGGGAGCTTTTGGCCATAAAGTGGGCATTTGAGGAGTGGCGTCATTGGCTTTTGGGTGCTAGACATCGTGTGGTGGTCTTGACTGATCACATAAATCTGATGTACCTTGAGTCTGCCAAGCGTCTGAATCCTAGACAGGCTCGTTGGTCACTGTTTTTCTCCCGTTTCAATTTTGTGGTTTCATACCTGCCAGGTTCAAAGAATGTGAAGGCGGATGCTCTTTCTAGGAGTTTTGTGCCTGACTCCCCTGGAAATTCTGATCCCACTGGTATCCTTAGGGATGGGGTGATTTTGTCGGCTGTCTCCCCAGTCTTGCGACGTGCTTTGCAGGAGTTTCAGGCGGATAAACCTGATCGTTTTCCGCCGGAAAGACTGTTTGTTCCGGATAATTGGACCAGTAGAGTCATCTCCGAGGTCCATTCTTCTGCGTTGGCAGGTCATCCTGGAATATTTGGTACTAGAGACTTGGTGGCCAGGTCTTTTTGGTGGCCTTCCTTGTCGAGGGATGTGCGTTCTTTCGTGCAGTCTTGTGGAGTTTGCGCTCGGGCTAAGCCTTGCTGTTCTCGGGCCAGTGGATTGTTGTTACCTTTGCCTATCCCGAAGAGGCCTTGGTCGCACATTTCCATGGACTTTATTTCGGATCTCCCTGTCTCTCAAAAAATGTCCGTCATATGGGTTGTGTGTGACCGCTTTTCTAAGATGGTTCATCTGGTACCCTTGCCTAAGTTACCTTCCTCCTCTGAGTTGGTCCCTCTGTTTTTTCAAAACGTGGTCCGTTTGCATGGCATTCCGGAGAACATCGTTTCTGACAGGGGATCCCAGTTTGTGTCTAGATTTTGGCGGACGTTCTGTGCTAAGATGGGCATTGATTTGTCCTTTTCATCTGCATTCCATCCCCAGACGAATGGCCAGACGGGACGAACTAATCAGACTTTAGAAACTTATTTAAGGTGTTTTGTTTCTGCTGATCAAGATGACTGGGTTTCCTTTTTGCCGCTTGCCGAGTTTGCCCTTAATAATCGGGCTAGTTCTGCTACCTTGGTTTCTCCTTTCTTTTGTAATTCGGGGTTTCATCCTCGTTTTTTCTCTGGTCAGGTGGAGCCTTCTGATTGTCCTGGAGTGGACATGGTGGTGGATAGGTTGCATCGGATTTGGAGTCATGTGGTGGACAATTTGAAGTTGTCCCAGGAGAGGGCTCAGCAGTTTGCTAATCGCCGTCGCCGCGTGGGTCCTCGACTTTTTGTTGGGGACTTGGTGTGGTTGTCTTCTCGTTTTGTTCCTATGAAGGTCTCTTCTCCTAAGTTCAAGCCTCGGTTCATCGGTCCGTATAGGATCTTGGAAATTCTTAACCCTGTGACGTTTCGTTTGGATCTCCCGGCATCGTTTGCTATTCATAATGTGTTCCATCGGTCGTTGTTGCAGAAGTATGAGGTACCTGTCGTTCCTTCGCTTGAGCCTCCTGCTCCGGTGCTGGTGGAGGGTGAATTGGAGTATGTTGTGGAGAAGATCTTGGATTCTCGTGTTTCCAGACGGAAACTCCAGTATTTGGTCAAGTGGAAGGGTTATGGTCAGGAGGATAATTCTTGGGTGATTGCCTCTGATGTTCATGCTGCCGATTTGGTCCGTGCTTTTCGTAGGGCTCATCCTGGTCGCCCTGGTGGTTCTCGTGAGGGTTCGGTGAACCCTCCTCAAGGGGGGGTACTGTTGTGAGTTCTGTTTTTGGGCTCCCTCTGGTGGTTACTGATGGTACTGGGTGACTTGTGTTCTCTGCGGTCTCTGGTGTCCACCTGTTCCATCAGGTTTTGGGAGTTTCCTATTTAACCTGGCTTTTTGTCATTTCCTCGCCGGCTATCAATGTAATCAGCGTGTCTTTTTACCTCTGCTCCCTGCGTCTGTTATCTTCAGGACAAGCTAAGTTTTGATTTTCCTGTTCCACGTTTTGCTTAATTTTTGTCTTAGTCCAACTTGCAGATATGTGATTCCTTGCTGCTGGTTGCTCTAGTGGGCTGAAATTACTCCTCATGTTCCATGAGTTGGCACATGAGTTCAAGTAATTTCAGGATGGTTTTTTGAAGGGTTTTTCGCTGACAGCGCAGTTCACTTTTGTATCCTCTGCTATCTAGCTTTAGCGGGCCTCATTTTTGCTGATTCTATTTTCATAACTACGTATGTGCTTTCCTCTCATTTCACCGTTATTACATGTGGGGGGGCTGCTATTTCTGTGGGGTGTTTCTCTGGAGGCAAGTGAGGTCTGTGTTTCTTCTTATAGGGGAAGTTAATCCTTCGGCTGGCGTGAGACGTCTAGGAATCATCGTAGGCACGTTCCCCGGCTACTGCTAGTTGTGTGTTTAGGTTCAGGATCGCGGTCAGCTCAGGTTCCATCACCCTAGAGCTTGTTTTGTTTTTGTGCTTGTCCTTTTGTGATCCCCTGCCATTGGGATCATGACAGCCATCATTACTTTAAGAATTGAAGGTCAGCCAGTCTGAAAAATTTGGAAAACTTTGAAAGTGTCCCCAAGTGCAGTTGCAAAAACCATCAAGCGCTACAAAGAAATTGGCTCACATGAGGACTGCCCCAGGAAAGGAAGACCAAGAGTCACCTCTGCTTCTGAGGATAAGTTTATCCGAGTCACCAGCCTCAGAAATCGCAGGTTATCAGCAGCTCAGATTAGAGACCAGGTGAATGCCACACAGAGTTCTAGCAGCAGACACATCTCTACAACAACTGATAAGAGGAGACTTTGTGCAGCAGGCCTTCATGGTAAAATAGCTGCTAGGAAACCACTGCTAGGACAGGCAACAAGCAGAAGGGACTTGTTTGGGCTAAAGAACACAAAGAATGGACATTAGACCAGTGGAAATCTGTGCTTTGGTCTGATTAATCCAAATGGACCATCATTTTTTTTTCAACAGGACAATGACCCCAAACACACCTCCAGGCTGTGTAAGGGCTATTTGACCAAGGAGAGTGATGGGGTGCTAAGCCAGATGACCTGGCCTCCACAGTCACCAGACCTGAACCCAATTGAGATGGTTTGGGGTGAGCTGGACCGCAGAGTGAAGGCAAAAGGGCCAACATGTGCTAAGCATCTATGGGAACTCCTTTAAGATTGTTGGAAGACCATTCCCGGTGACTACCTCTTGAAGCTCATCAAGAGAATGCCAAGTGTGTGCAAAGCAGTCGTCACAGCAAAAGGTGGCTGCTTTGAAGAACCTAGAATATAAGACATAATTTCAGTTGTTTCACACTTTTTTGTTAAGTATATAATTCCACATGTGTTAATTCATAGTTTTGATGCCTTCAGTGTGAATGTACAATTTTCATAGTCATGAAAATGAAAAATCTTTAAATGAGGGGTGTCCAAACTTTTGGTCTGTACTATATATATATATATATATATATATATATATATATATATATATATATATATACATACACACATATATATATATATATATATATATATATATATATATATATATACATATATATATATATATATATATATATATATATATATATATATATATATATATATATACATATATATATATATATATATATATATATATATATATATATATCTCACTGAATGAAATATTCTAGTTGTAGATCTTTATTCATTACATAGTGGAATGTGTTGAGAACAATAAAACCTAAAAATGATCAACGTAAATCACAACTAATATCCCACGGAGGTCTGGAGTTGAAATGATGCTCAATATCAAAGTGGACAATGAAGCTACAGGCTGATCCAACTTCAGTGGAAATGTCTCAAGACAAGGAAATGATGCTCAGTGGTGTGTGAGGCCATCACGTGCCTGTCTGATCTCCCTACAACGCCTGTGCATGCTCCTGATGAGGCGGCGGATGGTCTCCTGAGGGATCTCCTCCCAGACCTGGACTAAAGCATCCGCCATCTCCTGGACAGTCTGTGGTGCAACGTGACATTGGTGGATAGTGCGAGACATGATGTCCCAGATGTGTTCAATCGGATTCAGGTCTGGGGAATGGGCGGATCAGTCCATAGCTTTATTGCCTTCATCTTGCAGGAACTGCTGACTCACTCCAGCCACATGAGGTCTGGCATTGTCCTGCATTAGGAGGAACCCAGGGCCAACCGCACCAGCATATGGTCTCACAAGGGGTCTGAGGATCTCATCTTGGTACCTAATGGCAGTCAGACTACCTCTAGCGAGCACATGGAGGGCCGTGCGGACCTCCAAAGAAATGCCACCCCACACCATTACTGACCCAGTGCCAAACCTTCATGCTGAAGGATGTTGCAGGCAGCAGATCACTCTCCACGGCGTCTCCAGACTCTGTCACGTCTGTCACATGTGCTCAGTGTGAACCTGCTTTGATCTGTGAAGAGCACAGGGCACCAGTGTCGAATTTGCCAATCCTGGTGTTATGTGGCAAATGCCAAGCGTCCTGCACGGTGTTGGGCTGTGAGCACAACCCCTATCTGTGTACGTTCGGCAGTCAGACCATCCTCATGGAGTCGGTTTCTAACCGTTAGTGCAGACACATGCACATTTGTGGCCTGCTGGAGGTCATTTTGCAGGGCTCTGGCAGTGCTCCTCCTGTTCCTCCTTTCACAAAGACAGAGGTAGTGGTCCTGCTGCTGGGTTGTTGCCTGCCTACGGCCCCCTCCACGTCTCCTGGTGAACTGCCTTGTCTCCTGGTAGCGCCTCCAGCCTCTGGACACTATGCTGACAGACACCGCAAACCTTGCCAGCTCACATTGATGTGCCATCCTGGATGAGCTGCACTAACTGAGCCACTTGTGTGGGTTGTAGGTTCCGTCTCATGCTACCACGAGTGTGAAAGCACAACCAACATTCAAAAGTGACCAAAACGTCAGCCAGAAAGCATTAGTACTGAGATGTGGTCTGTGGTACCCACTTGCAGAACTATTCCTTTTATTGAGCGTCTCGATAAATGCCAATAATTTCCACCTGTTGTCTATTCCATTTGCACAACAGCATGTGAAATTGATTGTCAAACAGTGTTGCTTCCTAAGTGGACAGTTTGATTTCACAGAAGTTAGATTTACTTGGAGTTCTATTCTGTTGTTTGTGTTCCCTTTATCTTTTGCAGCAGTGTGTGTGTGTGTGTGTACATATATATATACACAGACAAATATACATTTCGCAAAAATATTTTTTCATAAAAATTCTCAAAAATTTTTTTTTCATAAAACTTACAGTTAAAATGGAGATTCTTAGCGCATAAATTGGCCAATTCATGTGTGCCCATCAACCACGGCAAGGTGATCTCCCCCTGATGGGTCCTACTCTACTGTACATGCCACTCTTGGGCCACCAGCCTACAACTTCGGACAAACATGTCACTATGGGCTAGACCTACAATTTATGGGCAGGTAGAGTTGATTACAGCCACCTGCAAGGTCAATGGGGGAAGTGAAGATAAGTCTGGATGTTGCCACATCCATACAAATAGAAGAAAAAAAACAAATCAGCACTTCCAATGTGAACACGTGCAAGCTGCAAACTGCAACACACAGATAAAAAAAGACCACAGCAGCACATGTACATGAATCGGCCATGTGAAAACAGACAAATATAATTTTTTTTTCTTCTATATATATATATATATATATATATATATATATATATATATATATATATATGTATGTGTGTGTGTATATATATATATATATATATATATATATATATATATATATATATATATTATAGATTATACTAGATGGTGGCCCGATTCTAACGCATCGGGTATTCTAGAATATGCATGTCCACGTAGTATATTGCCCAGCCACGTAGTATATTGCCCAGCGTCGTAGTATATTGCCCAGCCACGTATTGCCCAGCCACATAGTATATAGCAGAGCCACGTAGTATATTGCCCAGCACAGAGGCACGTAGTATAGAGACTTAAAAAAAACAAAAAAAAAACTTATACTCACCTATAGCCCGTTGAAGTCCTGCTATACTTACCCTCTGCCGCCTTTCTCGCTCCTCTCCACGCCTCCGGCACCGCTCCATTGCAAGCGGCTGCTTGCGGTCCTGTCCCAGGGCTGGTGTGAGCAGAACCTATGATGACGTCGTGGTCACATGACCGACCGTGATGTCACGGCAGGCCCTTGTCCCACACCAGCCCTGGGACGAGAGCGGAACCTGCCACTTGAATGGAGCGGTGCCGGGAGCGTGGAGAGGAGCGAGAAAGGCGGCGGAGGGTGAGTATAGCAGGTTTTTTGTTTTTTTTAAATTATTTTTAACATGACATTTTTACTATTGATGCCGCATAGGCAACATCAATAGTAAAAGGTTGGGGACACAGGGTTTATAGCGGTGGTAACGGAATGCGTTACCGCCGGCATTTACCCTGTGTTAGCGGTGACCGGAGGGGAGTATGGAGCGTGCGGTGAGCGGAGCGCCGGGGACACAGTGCGGGGAACGGAGCATCGGGGACAGTGACGGCGGGGAGCGGGCGCCGGCCACTGACTGCGGGGAGTATGGAGCCGCCATTTTCTTCCGGACTGTGCCCGCCGCTGATTGGTCGTGGCTGTTTTGCGGCGACCAATCAGCGACTTGGATTCCCATGATAGACAGAGGCCAGGACCAATGAATATCCGTGACAGAAGGACAGACAGAAAGACGGAAGTACCCCTTAGACAATTATGTGTGTGTGTGTATATATATATATATATATATATATATATATATATATATATATATATATATATATAATATACATACATACATACATACATACATACATACATACATACATACATACAGTCATGGCCAAAAGTATTAACACCCCTGGAATTCTGTCAGATAATACTCATTTTCTTCCTGAAAATGATTGCAAACACAAATTATTCGGTATTATCTTCATTTAATTTGTCTTAAATGAAATAACACAAAAAGTATTGTCCTAAAGCCAAATTGGATATAATTCCACACCAAACATAAAAAGGGGGGTGGACAAAAGTATTGGCACTGTTCGAAAAATTATGTGATGCTTCTCTAATTTGTGTAATTAACAGCACCTGTAACTTACATGTGGCACCTAACAGGTGTTGGCAATAACTAAATCACACTTGCAGCCAGTTGACATGGATTAAAGTTGACTCAACCTCTGTCCTGTGTCCTTGTGTGTACCAGATTGAGCATGGAGAAAAGACAGAAGACCAAAGAACTGTCTGAGGACTTGAGAAACCAAATTGTAAGGAAGCATGAGCAATTTCAATGCTACAGGTCCATCTCCAAAGACCTGAATGTTCCTGTGTCTACCGTGCGCAGTGTCATCAAGAAGTTTAAAGCCCATGACACTGTGTCTAACCTCCCTAGATGTGGACGGAAAAGAAAAATTGACAAGAGATTTCAATGCAAAATTGTGTGGATGTTGGATAAAGAACCTCGACTAACATCCAAACAAGTTCAAGCTGCCCTGCAGTCCGAGGGTACAACAGTGTCAACCCGTACTATCCATCGGCGTCTGAATGAAAAGGGACTGTATGGTAGGAGACCCAGGAAGACCCCACTTCTTACCCCGAGACATAAAAAAGCCAGGCTGGAGTTTGCCAAAACTTACCTGAAAAAGCCTAAAACGTTTTGGAAGAATGTTCTCTGGTCAGATGAGACAAAAGTAGAGCTTTTTGGGCATAGGCATCAACATAGAGTTTACAGGAGAAAAAAAAAGGCATTCAAAGAAAAGAACACGGTCCCTACAGTCAAACATGGCGGAGGTTCCCTGATGTTTTGGGGTTGCTTTGCTGCCTCTGGCACTGGACTGCTTGAACGTGTGTATGGCATTATGAAGTCTGAAGACTACCAACAAATTTTGCAGCATAATGTAGGGCCCAGTGTGAGAAAGCTGGGTCTCCCTCAGAGGTCATGGGTCTTCCAGCAGGACAATGACCCAAAACGCACTTCAAAAAAGCACTAGAAAATGGTTTGAGAGAAAGCCCTGGAGACTTCTAAGGTGGCCAGCAATGAGTCCATACCTGAATCCCATAGAACACCTGTGGAGAGATCTAAAAATGGCAGTTTGGAGAAGGCACCCTTCAAATATCAGGGACCTGGAGCAGTTTGCCAAAGAAGAATGGTCTAAAATTCCAGCAGAGCATTGTAAGAAACTCATTGATGGTTAACGGAAGCGGTTGGTCGCAGTTATTTTGGCTAAAGGTTGTGCAACCAAGTATTAGGCTGGGGGTGCCAATACTTTTGTCTGGCCCATTTTTGGAGTTTTGTGTGAAATGATCAATGTTTTGCTTTTTGCTTCATTCTCTTTTGTGTTTTTTTCATTTAAGACAAATTAAATGAAGATCATAATACCAAAGAATTTGTGTTTGCAATCATTTTCAGGAAGAAAATGAGTATTATCTGACAGAATTGCAGGGGTGTCAATACTTTTGGCCATGACTGTATATATATTATCTATCTAATGGATGAATGGCTGCACTCAATTGTACTAAAGCAAGGGAATGTGTGATACATGAAATTTAAATAGCATAATGGCTCGTGAAATCTATGAAAAAACACATGAGATGCTTAGCACAAAATTTGGCCAAAAAATGTGAGCCCATCCACCAAACGTCAAGGTAATCTCATGAATCGGATGGGTCCCTGACCTGACTGCCTAGTGTGATCTCTTACCTCTGGCTAATATCATGGTAAAGCCTGCATTTATAGGAAGGTCGGAACCAGCTGTATTTGGGTGTTATTAAAATCACAGCATGGTGAAGGGTGGGGCATTCAAGTCAGAAAAAAATAGTACATAGCAAGTAATGGTAAACTAACTGAACAGCGAACTAGTCTGAACTATATTATATAGTATATATAATTTGTGTATATACACAAAGTGAGTGTGCGGCTGGTTATCTATATATATTATTGTCTAAGGGGTACTTCCGACTGTCTGCAACTTCTGTAACGGAAATCCCGCGTCGCTGATTGGTCTCGCCAGCTGCCTGTCATGGCTGCCGCGACCAATCAGCGAATGGCACAGTCCGATTAGTCCCTCCCTACCCCCTGCAGTCAGTGCCCGGCGCCCGCTCCCTACTCCCCTGCAGTCAGTGCTCGGCGCCCTCATACTTCCCTCCAGTCACCGCTCACACAGGGTTAATGCTAGCGGAAACGGACCGCACTATGCCGCGGGTAACGTTACCGCTGCTATTAACCTTGTTTGTCCCCAACTTTTTACTATTGATGCTGCCTATGCGGCATCAATAGTAAAAAGATCTAATGTTAGAAATAATAACAAAACAAAGAACCTGCTATTCTCACCCTCCGTCATCCAACGATGCGCTTGCGCCTGCCGCCATCTTCCGTTCCCAGAGATGCATTGCGAAATTACCCAGAAGGGTTAGCGGTCTCGCGAGACCGCTAAGTCATCTGGGTAATTTCGCAATGCATTCTGGGAACGGAAGATGGCGGCAGCCGCGCGAGTATCGCCAGAGCTTCGCTGGATCCCAGGAGGTGAGTATATAACTATTTTTTATTTTAATTTTTTTTTTTAACAGGGATATGGTGCCCACACTGCTGTATACTACGTGGGCTGTGTTAAATTGCGTGGCTGCTATATACTACATAGGCAGTGTTATATACTATGTGGGCTGTTATGTACTGTGTGGGCTGTGCTATATATTACGTGGCCAATGTTATATACTACGTGGCTGCTATATACTGCGTGGGCTTTGCTATATATTACGTGGCCAGTGTTATATACTATGTGGCTGCTATATACTGCGTCGGCTGTGCTATATATTACGTGACCAGTGTTATGTACTGCATGGCCTGTGTTATATACTACGTCGCCTGTGTTATATACTGCGTGGCTGCTATATACTGCATGGGCTGTGTTATATACTGTTTGGGCTGTGTTATATACTGCATGCCCACTGTTATATATTGCGTGGCCTGTATTAACGCATCGGGTATTCTACAATATGTATGTATATACCAGCCACATAGTATATAGCACAGGCCACGTAGTATTTGCCTACTATATACTACATGGCTCCTATATACTACGTGGCCTGTGCTATATACTATGTGGCTGCTATATACATACATAAATACTTACTCTAGAATATCCGATGCGTTAGAATCTGGCCACCATCTAGTTGCTAATATTTGGTCTGTTCTATGTATGTTCTTGCTTCTAAAGTCTTGCATTTTATAGAGTTGAAAGGTGACAATAATTTCAGTTTTGTCACTTGAGACATAAGTAAATAACCCTATAAATTAAGTTCCACTATATCATCCAGTCTACTTGTAGTCTACACTAACATGAATGTAGTGAAGCATGCAGTCTGCTTCACCATCAATGACTGAGCCACAGAGCCATCACTAAACCTAATAACGATGTGTAGGTAGACTGTACTCTATAGTGGTCATGTGTAGGTAGACTGTAATTGATAGTGGTTAAGTGCAGGTATACTGCGTATTATAGTGGTCATGTATAGATAAACTATACTCGATAGTGGTAATGTGTAGGTAGGTAACACGCTGTAGTGGTCATGTGCATGTAGACTGCACGCTATAGTGGTCATGTGTAGGTAGACTGCAAGCTACAGTGGTCATGTGTAGGTAGACTGCACGCTACAGTGGTCATGTGTAGGTAGACTTCACGCTATAGTGGTCATGTGCAGGTAGACTGCACGCTATAGTGGTCATGTGCAGGTAGACTGCACGCTATAGTGGTCATGTGCAGGTAGACTGCACGCTATAGTGGTCATGTGCAGGTAGACGGCACGCTATAGTGGTCATGTGCAAGTAGACTGCCCGCTATAGTGGTCATGTGCAGGTAGACTGCACGCTATAGTGGTCATGTGCAGGTAGACGGCACGCTATAGTGGTCATGTGCAGGTAGACTGCCCGCTATAGTGGTCATGTGCAGGTAGACTGCACGCTATAGTGGTCATGTGCAGGTAGACTGCACGCTATAGTGGTCATGTGCAGGTAGACTGTACGCTATAGTGGTCATGTGCAGGTAGACTGCACGCTATAGTGGTCATGTGCATGTAGACTGCACGCTATAGTGGTCATGTGCAGGTAGACTGCACGCTATAGTGGTCATGTGCAGGTAGACTGCACGCTATAGTGGTCATGTGCAGGTAGACTGCATGCTACAGTGGTCATATGCAGGTAGACTGCACGCTATAGTGGTCATGTGAAAGACTGCACGCTACAGTGGTCATGTGTAGGTAGACTGCACGCTACAGTGGTCATGTGTAGGTAGACTGTATGTACAGTGGTCATGTGCAGCGAGATTGCACGCTCTAGTGACACTTATCAGTCTTCTATGTAGTTTCAATGGATTCTGCAACTGTTACTTTTAATTTATTATTGTAATCATTATTGGTTGTCTAACTTTGTTCTAAACTTTCTTTTTTAATAAAGTGTGCCGTTCGTGCTGCCACAGAGGGAAGAATTTTGGTTCTGGAAGGATTGGAAAAAGCAGAAAGGAATGTCTTGCCAGTTTTGAACAATTTGCTTGAGAACAGGGAGATGCAGCTGGAAGATGGACGATTTCTTATGTCTGCAGAACGTTATGATAAACTACTAGAGGTGAACTAAATTCAGCTAAATGTATCTTAATTGCCCCAAAACAATGCTTACTTAATTCATTGTTTTTATTTAGATGAGTGTAAATAAAAACAGGAGTGCTACGCCAAATGTAAAATATGAAATCTTTATTTGTTATGTAATTGTATAAAAACTACCTATAAAAACATTAAAAACAGAAAACATCAGCTAGAAGTGGGGACCACACATTACCCTATAAATTCATCTCGGGAAGTGGGAATAATAAAGATATGCCTTGTTACATTAGATTACTATAAGGCTATGTGCACACGTTGCGGATTCTCTGCGGATCCTCAGTGTTTTTTTGAGGTGCAGAAACGCTGCAGATCCGCAATTGATTTACAGTTCAATGTAAATCAATGAGAAAAAAAAAATGCTGTGCACACTTAGCGGAAAATCCGCTGCGGAAACGCTGCGGTTTAAAAGAATAGCATGTCACTTCTTTTTTGGGAATCTGCAACGTTTTTGTACCCATTCCATTATAGAAAACCGCAAAGGTAAAAAACGCCGCAAAAAGGCACAAAAAACGCTGCGGAACCGCACAAAAAACGCGACAAATCCGCAGGTGCGTTTTCTGCCAGGAGAGGCAGAATCCGCACAAGAAATTTCTAAGCCTAATCCGCAACGTGTGCACATAGCCTTAAGGTGTAATCTAAGGTTTGTAGTATTACCACATGCAAAATATAAGAAAATGCAAGTCTAAGCAAAAGGCTGTCTCAGAATGGGATAGAACTATAAAACTCTAAGGCTACTTTCACACTAGCGTCGGCCCGTCGCAGTGCGTCAGGCCAACGTACCGATGCATCCTGTGACCGCAGCACAACGGGGGCAGCGGATGCATTATCACAACGCATCCGCTGCCCCATTGTGAGTTGCGGGGAGGAGGGGGCGGAGTTGCAAGCAACATGTTTTTGTTCCGACGGTCCGCCACAACACGACGCAACCGTCGCACGACGGTTGCGACGTGTGGCAATGCGCCGCTAATGTTAGTCTATGGGGAAAAAACGTATCCTGCAGACAACTTTGCAGGATGCCTTTTTTCTCCAAAATGACGCATTGCGACGTGCGTCGTACGACGCTAGTGTGAAAGTAGCCCAAGATGCGATTTTTATTACAGTTAGTACCAACCACTTCTATATAAAGTGGATAGTCCTACAAGAATGTATTGCCCATTAAACTGTGTACATTATTTCACATGCTCAGAAATGTCATATTGAAAACATTTATATTGTAGATCGTTATAATGCAGATATACATAAGTACGTAGCAGTTGACTTAGTCCTACTATAAAATATAACCAAATTATATGTACGTAAAACTACAATAGTGTCGGGGTCTAGATATAGATGGTTGAAATCTAGATGTAAGAGAATCATATTCAACATAACTTCTAGATAATTCAGTTAGAAAATGGGCTAAATACATACAGTTGAAACTAGAAGTTTACATACACAATATAAAAATACACATTTACATGTTTTTCTCAATATCTGACATGAAATCAGAATAAAACTTTCCCGTTTTAGGTCAGTTAGGATTATCATAATTGTAATTTGCCAAATGCCTGAATGAGAGCGAGAAAATGTTTTAAGGCATTTTTATTACTTCGTGCACTGTTCCCCAACTCGGGTCCTCAAGAGTCACCAACAGGTCATGTTTTCAGGATTTCCTTAGTATTGCCCAGGTGATGGAATTATTGCCTGTGCAGGTGATGCAATTATTACCTGTGTAATACTAAGGAAATCATGAAAAAATGACTTGTTGGGGAACACTGATAGTGTAAAGTCAAAAGTTTACATACAATACACTGATTACTATGCCTTTAAACAATTCTGGACTGCCCATATGATGATGTCATGTGTTTGGAAGTTTTTTTTTGGCAACATCTGAGTTAATCAGAGACACATCTGTGGATGTATTTTAATGCACACCTGACACACTGCTTCTTTGTATAGCATTATGGTTAAGTCTGAAGAAATTAGCCTAGATATTAGCAAGAGAATTCTGGACTTGCACAATTTCAAGATATGTGAAGGTTCCTCGTTCATCTGTACAAACAATTATACGCAAGTACAAACAAAATGGTAATGTCCAGCCATCATACAGCTCAGGAAGGAGACGTACTCTGTGTCCCAGAGATGAACGTACTTTAGTCTGACATGTTCATATCAACCCAAGGATAAAAGCAAAAGACCTTGTGAAGATGATTGCAGACGCTGGTAAGATTGTGTTAATATCCACAGTGAACCGAGCACTGCATCAACATGGGCTTAAAGACCACTCTGCCAGGAGGAAGCCATTACTCCAAAAGAAACATAAAAAAGCCAGATGAATGTTTGCAAATGCATGCAGAAACAAAGACCTTAATTTTTTTGGAGACGTCCTGTGGTCTGATTTAGGGGATGCATTGCAGACACTGAATAAGGTGATATTTTTGCTGCTATTTCACAAAACTGATGACAGGTTCCCTTTAAAAGTAAGCCTTTTCCTCATTCCTGAGTTGTATAAACAGATTTTTTTCGTACAAAGTGG